>NC_133822.1:59942616-60245646 GCF_047830755.1 Zonotrichia albicollis
TTAATCCTGAGCTTTGGGAAAAAAAAAAGAGGAAAAGGAACTGAGAGTTTTAACTTGGTGTTTTCTATTTCAATGCATTTTGAACAAGAAACCCTTCTCCATTTTAATAATCTAACCTTTTCATATGTTATTGATTGCAGTTGATGAAGGAGTTTCCCCTGCTCAGCATGTTCAACATCCACGAAAACCTGCTAGAGGCTTTGCTGGAACTGCAAGCATATGCAGATGTCCAGGCAGTCTTAGCAAAGTATGATGGTAAGTTCAAATAAGTATTTGTATTTCCTCTAGGTGATACAGAAGAAATATATTTAAGTCAAACTCCTAATATTTAGGAAACACTGTAATTAAATTGATAGCTGTAAGCTTCATACATGCCCTTACACAATCCTTTATCCAAGATTAAATACTGTGCATTTTTTCTGCCAGCCCATGCTGGAATCATTGTACAGGGTGATGGCACTCACTAGCAGCTCCCCTGTGCTTTCTTTGTTTTCTTTTGATGTTTAAAGAAATGACTGTTTAGGTTCTGCTGAATTTTCATTGCATGCTATTCAAACCTTTTCTGAAGAAAATATTATCCCCCATGGACTTACCTGTGATTGTTGACTTAGTAGCATGGAAGAGAACAGTGATTTAACTTCATAGCAGCCTACTGAGTAGCAGACTTCATTTCTTATAGGGAAACTTTGGGAAGCTCAGAAGACTAGGTGAACATTTTGTATTATTTTGTTTTGTTTTTCGGTAAACATTGGTTTTATGCAGCACTGCAACTCTTTTCATGTTCAAATCACAGCTGCTGGAGCTCTAGATCTTTAAACTTGAAGGCTATTTAAGAAAAACATAAATAAGCAGCTGGTTACAAGTAACATTAGTGATAATCACTTCTAGCAGTCCAGTCTGGAATGTTTTCAACTCTTTTTGGAGTCAAATCATTCTAAGCAGAGATCAAAATGTCACCCAGGCCCTTGAATACTGCCATTCAGTAGCAGTAATGACTCTGGAAGAGATCTTGGTTGTACTTAGTCTGATTGAAGACATTGGCAGTTAAAGTGGTAACATCAGAGTCTTTCTAGTAGCTCCTTGTATTTCAGTAATTCCTGTGACCCTGGGAGAGATGTCTATGTTCTTTATTTTGCCATGTTAAAAAGCAAAAAAGTAGAAATGCTGTTTTTTATTCCCCAGGCATCACAGTATGTTGGCACCTTCTAGTCTTCAATGTAGTTATGAGGTAATAGTCCTGGGAAATAGCAGAACTGTGTCAGAGCAGGGTATTTAGCCTGTATTCTCAAATCTCAAGACTAAACTCCAGTGCCAGCTCTACTTTGGCATACTGAAAGCACTGATCCATGATTTTAAACAATACCATGGTAGCACTTTATGTCATGGAAGTTGATAAAAATTGAAAGTGTGTTTCATTTTCTCAAAAGCATGTGATTAAGTCAGAACAAATGAGACTTTTAAAAATAAAGCTCTTACTTTGGCTGTTTGAGCATAGGCAGTTTCAGCTCACACTTTGGTATGGTGTGTGTATGCACTGGGTTTGCAAAAGGACTCAGCAAACACACGCTTAACCAGCATAACCCTCACAGTTCATGAGTCTCAGAAGGCCTGTCTCAGGGAGTCTCAGCTCATTTTAGAACTCATCAGCTTCATGTGTTGTAAGATTTATTGGAATATAAAACACTGAACTCATTTATACTTTCCTATCTGCAGTTTCTGTTGGTCCCACTCCACTACTTTTTTTTTGACTAAGACCAAACCTGATTTATTGTATTTTGATAACATATGAACAAATTATTTCCTCAAGCAGTCTGCTCCCACCCTGGGCTAAAATGTTGGACCACATCATGTGAAACCTCAGCCTCTGTAAGCAGATGCACTGCTTTACCAAAAGCCATGTGTTAAATTGTGTTTATATTATGTACCTGGCAACAGAGCTGATGTCCATACTCATTATTCATGGAAAAAGGGTCTCATTAGTGGAACAGCATGCCCTGTTGCTGAGCTACATCATTATGGTTTCAGAGTTCAGTGTCTGTCAATAGAGTGAGGATGACCTAAATACTGTTGAATTCTGAAAATATTTTTGGCTCTGATTTAACACATATCCATGTTATTTGCAGCAGAAATAGTTATGGCTGGGGGAGTTGGTCTGCTTGTAGTGATGCTTGGAGCAACTGATTTATTAATTTCCCTGGGCAGCCAGTTGCTTTGATAGATATTAAGTGATAAGCTGGGCACTGTGTGAAAACTCAGACTTTTCTGTCAATTTAAAGTCAGGTTTAGACAGAATGGATGCCTCTGTGTTTAATCTTAGTGATGCAATGGTTCCTCTCTAAACCTGTCCTTGCTTTCATTTTTTAAAGTATAGTATTTTCCAGTGAGACTAAAAGCCTTCTGGTTTGCAGGATGAACATCTTGCACAGATTCTTTTCTCACATACCTCTTTACAGAGGAGAAAGGCCACATCACCATGCCGGAGTCCCAAATGCAGAGTTCACTTGAGACAATATTTTAGAGCAAAGGACACATAGAAAGAAAATGTGGTTTAAATACAAAAGATCTCATTCTGCTCTATGTTTTGACACTTTTCTATTTGGTAACAGCTTGCTCAAGCAGAATCCTGCTTTAAATTAGTGTTATGTCAAAATGCAGGCCTTTGAAGAAACACTTTTGTCTTGGTTTGAAAAGACAGGTGTCTGCTAAGGAAGGCAGGAGCTTCCCTTGAAATGGAAAATGTAACCCCCTTCCCTCCAAATTATTATAATTTTGAAATTAAGGCGCTCTCAGGCAAAGATATGGGAATAGTAATACCAGTTCTTTAATAGAAAAGTTAAAAATACAAATGTAATAGTACAAAAAACCACAGACAGAGTCAGAATATGACCTGACACCCTGTGTAGCAGTCTGATGAAATGGTGGCTGCAGTCCTCCTGGAGTGGCGGGTGTGGTTCTGTTGTAGCAGTGAGCCTGTACCAAACCTCTGAAGGTCTGGTAGGGGTGTGGATGGGCCTGGTCTTCCTCTGGGAATCCAGTGGGAAAAGGCTGTCTCTGGTGTTCCAAATTTCAGATTATATCCAGGTAGGAATGCTTGGCTCCCCCCCTGGGTGGAGCCCAAATCTCCCAGTGGGATGATGTCATTTTATCTGTCATGCAGTGACACTCGGTGGCTCATTAACAGCAAATATTTCCCAGAGAGAGGATTGGTTGTGGAAGAGATAAAGAAAACTGCCCAATTAAGAGAAGATAGCTGCCCCATCTCTAACAGATGGCAATAAAATACACACCTCCAGCTACATCTTGCAACCCAAGACAACTTTAGAAACAAAGACTTCTTTGTCTTGGAATACCTATAACTTAGTGAAATCGTAACAGTTAACACAGAGAAGTGACTTTTCTAAAATGTAGCCAATTCGTGGCTACTCTCTTTTCTCTGCCCCGCTCTGTCCAATTTCTTATTGTCCTTACAGATTATGCATGTAAATTCTATTTATATTGAAGGCAGTCTTTGTGTAGAGAGTTGCAGATTGATGAAGCAATTGCATGCAGCCATCAGTTGCATTAGCTCTGGTCTCCAGGGGTTTTATAGATAGTTTCATTACTTGCCATGTTTATATTTGACGTTTTGGAGGTATTCTACCTGGTGGAGCTAACTGGGTAGGTGTTCTAAGTGCAATGAAGAGTTTTCTTCAGAAAGTGGCAGTATGGAAGAAGCCATTCCCTCATACACAGTGTTTTATACCCCTTTTGTTTCTTTGAAAGAGGTATCTTAAGAGAAAATTCCTTTTAGTTATGCTTATACCAAAATCTAATCTACCTTCTCAAAGAGACACAAATCAAGACCTCAAGTTTGTGTAACAGTAATATTGAGAGAATAGTTTGTCTTTGTTCCTATCACATCTTTTCCAGCTTATGCTTGCAAGAACTGATTTCTTTCCTCCATATCAAAATCACTTGTCACTTCAGCTAGGTTTCAGAACAGTTTGTGTCTGTTCATACCATCTGGTTTCTTTTTTTTTGCCAAATGATTCTGTGGCATTTTTTGTTTTGCCTATTTGTGCAAAAGCACAAGAAGTCTAAAGTAATTATACTAGTCTTGCTCTCTTTAACTTTCTTAAGCAGAAATTATTCCTTACTCTCTACAGGCATTTAGGATTGAACTTGGTCAAGTTAAAGTGGCTGATACTTGCTTGGTCGCTGATATGCTTCTCAGCAAGAGTGGCATATGAAATATTTAAAATCACCAATTTTAAATCTTTCCATATCTGAATAGTGTAAATTTTAGTTGTGGTTATGGCAAAATTAAGGCTACTTGTGGTTTTCCCTCTGTAATACAGGGGCTGTGTTTGATTGGGGTGTTTCCCACTACTGAGAAAGAATGCCAAAAGTACAGAGAATCAGAACTAATTTTCATAAGCACCATACATATCGTTGTGCTCCCTCCAGCATGTTTTCTTCTACATTTTGTAGGAAAATGTGATCAGTATTCTAATGGAACATCAGATCTTTCTGATAGTGGTTTCCCCTGATATTCACCTCATACTTTTCTTTAATGATTTCCATCACGTTACTGTTGTTTATAACCATTTGTATCAGCTTAATTCACTTTCTTTCTTAATGTTTGTGTCTTTATACATGACTGCATCTCTCTTCTGTCATCACTGATTCCAGCCTGCACATATTTATTTGCTAGAGTGTTTTCAATCTATAAGCAATTCTTCCTATCACCTGTGCAAAATTGAGAATAATTTGTGATTAGTGACTTATATTTTTGCATTTATTAATGACTAAAACAATTGCAACATGCTTGTATCTTCATGTTTAGAGCCTTCTGGTGACCTGGTAGGGAATGTTGCATTGTTCCATATCCAGATGAATAATTTTTTTGTTTTAGTTTCTATTGATAAGAACAGTAGATCCCATGACCTTTTTAGATGATATATGGCATGTTCTGCATATCCACAGCATCTTTCCATCAGTTCAGTCTCATAAGCAGCTGCTTAAGAAGCAAATGAATTGTAAGAATTCACTTTCCCAGCCCTCCTCATACATGACTGGGGCTTATTAAAAGAAAATTCTTATAAATTAAGTCTAGATTTTTGCATTCTATTTAACAATATGAGCAATAAGAACGAAGGAGAGTCTTTTCTAGAGTGACACATCAGTTTCTATTAAGCAAAAATGTCCTGATGGATTTGACAACAGAATAGCAGTCACATCTTTCAGCACATTGTGTGAGCTCCCCAAGTAATCACAGGAGGGTGGGAAACAGTGTATGTGAAGATATTTTGCCAGATGGCTCAGAGAGCTGGACACAGTCATTTATTAAAACTTCGCTTTGGTTCTGACAGAGTACATATCTCCTAGGGCTAGTTTGGACACAATTCCCTTGCTAAATTCAAGTTGTTACCAGACATAATTGTTTATGCTTCTCTCTAAAATATGAGGGTGAAGTTTTGGAGATTAGGCCAAAATTATTTTAAAGTATTGTAGTCATAGACCAGCATATAGCAGGACTAAATACTTTTGGTCTAATATGTTGCAAACAAAAAGAAAAACACTTCTGAAAGCAAACAGGCATGGACCTGTTAGTGCTGTCTCCGTTGGACTAAATGATGTCCAGAGCTCAATTCCAGCTCCAACCACTCTGTGATTCTGTGATAAATCTGAACATTTGTATCTATTTCTTCCATTGCTCGGGGTCTGTAAGTATTATCCTCAAACAAGTGCTGCTTGCTCTCTAGCAGCATAGTACTGGAAGAGGCCTCCTGGGTGAATCAGGGCCCCTGCTGTTGCATTCCCTGCATGATACTGCCCCTTCCATGAGCTCAGCAAGCTCCATCCTAGAATTAATTGGATTTTTTTTGCCCTGTTGTTTTACCTGGAAATCTCCCTCAAATGTTCATTTCACAGAAACTTTCTTTTAATCTGAAGCCTAAATTTAATTCTGAACTCTGTTCTTGTGCAAATGCTGTCCTTTACCTGAGCAACCCTTCTTCTCTCCTGGTGTTCCATGGGGGTCTGCATAGGAAACAGTTGGATCTTCTCTCAGTCTTCATTTCATTTTGTTTGATACAAAGACAGTCCAACCCTTCTGTTTGCTTTTGTTGTTCTTGACCATGGGTGATCAGATTTGAACACAACATTCTTTGAGGAATCCCATTTCTTCTGCAAAAAGGACTCACATGGTGTATCCGAGCCTTAGCTCATCTCACCATATTTCTCTTCCTTGCAGATGCCAGCTGTTCATTTTGAATCATCTTGCAATCTATGTGCACAGATGTTTCCAGCTCAGAAACACTTACTGTCTACTAGAAGACAGTGTTTTGTGATACTGTTTTACTATATTTAAAAGGCATTTCTGTTTACTGGAAATAACTTTTAACTCCTGATGTTAAGGAAAACTTGGTATAAAGAGGATTATTGGATGTGTTCAGAAATATTTTCTTTTCCTGTCACTGAAGATGTGCTCATGCCTGTGTCTGTAGCTGTCTTCTATTAGTGGAGTAATTAATATATCTGTCATCCAAACTGCTCTACATGCTGCTGATTTTAATTACTTTAGTCACTACAATTACATACTCCAGTGAAATTATAGTTGCAATATATTATAGGGAACCCACCAGCAGGATCTGTATGCCTCATACTTAAAGTGCGAGTGCATAAAAAGATAACAGGATTTAACAGGTAGCCTTTTCAAAGTGCCACAGTCATTCTGGCAATGTTTTCTGTCTCACAGAATAACATTGTGCCTGGTTGCTTGGTTATTAATAGGTGAAGGATGATGACTGCTGAGATAGGACTTGCTTTTTCTGTGTAACTCCCTTCTGGAGCCCTGTCTTGCAAGGCACATGAGTTCAGTGAATAACAAGTGTCTGTTAATCCTGAAGTAGCCAAGTTATCATGGCAATTTCATCTTTCTAATCAAGTTTAATGACAAACCAAGGGGCAGATAGTTTCTTAGAGCAACAGTCAGATTAGCTGCTCCTCACTTCTACAGTGGGCCTGCCTCAGTGCCTTGTGTTTGCTGTGCTGTGTTTTCTGTGTGCTGTAGGCAGTTACCAGTGTGTACAGAAGTGTTTGCAGAATCCAACCTTTAGGGGGTTTGGTTTGTTGTGGTTTGGTTTTTTTTTTTTTTTTTCCATGTACCTGTTATCTTTAAATTTCTGATGCTGGAATATTTCAGTCTCAATATGTGACTGCTGGGTGGATTGCAGAATCACAGAATAAGCTGAGTTGGAGGGGACCCACAAGGGTCACTGAGTCCAGCTCTTAGCCCTGCACAGGACATCTCCAGGGATCACAACATGAGATTAAAAATGTGGAAGTCAATTCTCTGTAAAGGGAGAACAAACACATCACTCAAGTCTGTTAAGCAGCATTTCTCTCTACCTTTGAATGCATTGTGCCAGTTTGCTGGTAGAAAACATGTATAAATTAACTAATGGGTTAAGTAGGGTTTATGGTCCTGTGTGTCTCTGGAACAGAATAAAATTGTTAGTGTCTGGTGGATGTCTGTTTTGGTACAATATTTTCTTAAGAGGTAAAACACCTTATTTTACTGTAGATCTTTAACTTCAATCAATCTACTGGTTGATTGTTTGCAAGTCATATCCATTATTACTTGAATAGCTGTCTTAACGTGTACAGCTACTACATGCTCACATTAGACAGATGCTTCTCAGTGAAAACATGAAGAGTGAAGTAGATAGCCCTCAGTTATTACTTAGATATTTTGTGAACTATGGAAAAATCCAGGTATTACAAATTATCTATATATTTATCTATGGAGTAATGACTTGTTTCATTATGTCTCCATCATGTCACTCTTTGAATTAGTTCTCTAATGATACCAGTTGCTGTTTAAGTAGCACTTCCAGAGGTCATTAACACACATTTTAAACCTGTGTATCAGGTGGAAGTTTAAAATTCCATGTGACGTGGCAGCATAAGTCCAAAGATAAGAAAGTATTCTGAGTTCATGTACTAATTTTGTGTATGTCATGCTTACTCTAAAGTATCAATCAATCACTTTTCTTCTGCACACTTTTAAGTGTTCAAATATTTAATATTTTCCTTTCTTTTCAACAGATATAAGTTTACCAAAATCAGCAACAATATGCTACACAGCTGCATTGCTCAAAGCCAGAGCTGTCTCTGACAAGTAAGTGCTTAAGAACCACATTCCAGAAAAATTCCTGATTTAATGCAAGATTTTTCTTAGCTGAGCCCACACCCTAACAATCTGCTGATTTAGCAGGAAAATTAAGATCTGCGGTAAATTACTTTATATATAAAAATTAATTAATAATATAAAAAATTTGATAAAATTACTTTATGTGTAAAAATTTTGTAGTGGTCAAACATTGCACTTGAGATGCTAAGGAAGAAGAAAAGAAGAGAAATTTTGTAAATTCAGTTTTTGTTTCAGTTTTATAAATACTGTCTGGGTGAGCTTTGGCTTCCTAGATAGTATGGTGAAGATGCAACTGAAAAGGGTTGTGTGGCTGAACCTCTTCAACTTTGTGTAAACTTGACGCAAAAAGGTAAAAACCAATTGTGAATGCACTGGTAACAATGTCATTTTACAAGTGCTGTCAGCAGAGTGCTCATCTAATTAAATAGCAGCAGGTGGATTTAGCATTATTATGTCAGGGATTCTGAGAGGTAGATGATGTTCATATTTTTAGAGACACAAATATCTGTTCATTCCTTTTATGTTTTTCACTTGGGTCTCAACCTTCCAAGGTGCTGAGCACATCTGTTTGATGCCTGTGGAGTTGGGAGCACTGTCCCACTCTGAAAGGGTGCTCAGCTCCTCGTGAGATGGAGCTCAAACCCCCCCTTGTGCTCTCAGATGCCTGCACACAAATCTCAGGCAGAGTTGTGTCTGTGCACCTGAGGGTCGGATGCCCCCTAAAGTTGAAAAGCAAGTGGAGTGGAAAGCCATTTTCTTGACTGACATCCTGACAGTTTTTGCTTTTAAAGTGTATGTACACATCAAGTTCTAAGTAATTTTCTTTCATTCTTTTTATCCTGTAGATCGCCAGTACCTACTGCAACATCTTTCCTCCCTACACAGCGACTCCAGCTTGGGAGGGCAGGGCTAAGGTTGTCACAGCTTTCCCTGTGGTGTCTGCCTGCCAAGTACAGCTCTGGAGTTAGCCGTGGGGTGTGAGGTGAGAAAGAGATTGCATGGTCTGGTTTTTTATTCACTGGGGCAGATGATTTGCCCACAGTTTGGGCATGCTACCCTCAATGGTGCTGCAGCCAGTAGACCACCTGCTACTGCTGCTGCATCGTGCTTCCATCTCAACCTGACCCAGGGGCATTGGGTTGGGAACCTTCCTAAAACTTCCCCAAACCTGTTTTTAATATAAACCCTCCAACAATAATTTGGCATTGGTTTTTTGGGGGTTTTTTGGTCTTGTTATTTTTTCTTTTCTTTTCTTTTTTTTTTCCCCTGCAATTTCAGCTTTGAGTATGCCCCTAGCAAGGTACCTAGAGCAAACTTAGGTTAGTGACAGAGAAGGGACTGTTTGAACTGACTTTCTGCCATGATTAGATACAAACATGCTTTCCGCTTCTGCTGGGATTTTTATTGGCCTTGATGTAATAGATCACTCAGAGTTTCCACTTGCTATGGAAGTTTGGAGAGCATAGGAAAATTACTCAGTTTGGTTACATGGGCCCATGTTCTAGATTCCTTTTCTGACTTTTTCTTACTAGCATTTCTGACCTAATGTGTTTGTTTCTTTGCTTTTGTAGATTTTCTCCAGAGGCTGCTTCAAGACGAGGGCTGAGCACTGCAGAGATGAATGCAGTAGAAGCTATTCACAGAGCAGTAGAATTTAATCCACATGTGCCAAAAGTGAGTATTGAGAAAACATTGTTGTAGCTCTGACCCTGCTGAGGATATAACTCCTGATTTTTGTGTTAGAGTAATGAGTGATGTTGTGGAAAAGAGAGCAAACAATGGAAAGGGGAAAAAGCTGATAGTATGCACAGTTTTTTGGTTTGCAATCTCATAATCAGGACTGTGCAACTTGAAATTTCAACTGATGTGGATTTCACCAAATGCTGACCTGGAGGCAGATGATGCGTAAAGATAGATTATTATTCACAAAATAGTCATTAAAGATCTTCTAGTTCAAAGTAGCATATTTTATTTGTTTTGATGATTATATGTAAGAAAATGTTTTTGGCATGCTGTACAAAAGAGCCTGTCTTTGGAGTTCATGGTGTACTTCATATAAGTTGCATTAGTAATCCCTTATGCAGCAACCTGTCATTAAGTTCTGAGGATGCAAAGCTCAGAGGGGAAGAATTGCTGAGAACTGCAAAGTAAAAAAAACAGATTTGTGTTCTAATTCCCATACCTGCTCTCTGGGGTTTGTATCTCAGCAGTGAGAATGTTGCCAAGAGGTTGCTGAAGGCTAAAGGCAGATTTTTTTGCCAGTTGGACCTTTTTGGCCTCTGAACTTCACCCTACAAACCTTTGGGCTAGCATTGCCCTTGGAAAGTGAGCTGTGGAAAACTGGGATGTTTTAATGTAGGGAGCCTTATCATTAGGTAGGAGCCTTATCATTAGGTACAGTTGAGCACCAAGTCTGGTCAAGACAAACCCAGACCCTCTTCATATGTACACATGGGTTGCAGAAAGTTAATTCTCATACACTGCAAGAATTAAATGTTTTCTCTGTGACCTTTGTCTGTAATGCTAACCACTAAATAGCTGTCTGAAAATTAGGCTGTTGTCTTAATGAAACCATCTAGATTCCCTCTACAGGCAGTGGAAAGAATGAACTGCCTTAGACATCTTTAGACAGACTTTTCCTCCTCAGTGTTTCTACAGTGAATATGAAAGGAGAAACTCTTTTCCAGTAAAAGCCTGAATTTTAGACAGCAAAGTTTACATGAGAATGAGTCCTTTTGTAATATTAGCTGAGCTTCTACTTTTGTGCCATACCACAAAAGGAATATCTTTAATGAAGCTTGATTCCAAGGCCTTCTCTGTTTACTTTCTTCCATCCCAATGGTTCTTGCAACAACACAACCATTGGTGTTTCTCTTCTGCCCAGTTTCCAGTTTAACCCTCTAGTGCAGTCCTGCTCTGGGTGAACCTTTCTAAATGTTTTACTGAGGCCCAGTTGGAGATCTTGCCAAGTTAAAATACCAGTTTAGCCTGTCATGAGCAATCCTTGTGAGCTTGTTCCATTTTCCTCACATATCCATAACCATGCTATTGATCAATGTTTCCATCACAGTCTCTTTTAAGTTCATGTTGTTAATTGATTCCCTCTATTTTTCAAAGTCTGACACTCTGAAATTAAAAACCTTTGTGAAACATAAATTACCAGGATGACAAGGTAGAATGATAGGAGCCAGACTCCAGAGGTTCTTTTAGTTTGGATTTTAACATTAAAACAGAATAGCCTGATCCAGATTAATATACAGCTGATTTCACACTCATTCCTGCTACTATTACCTAAAGGATATTAAAGTGTGAAAGTTCATTTTTGGTTATAATTTTATGCAGTGTGTGGATATTACACCTCAGCTTCCAACTTCAAGTTGTAATTGAAGTCATATCCCATTTGTTTTTCATGAAATGGGAATAAGTTGTAGCAAGCAGCATCACAAGAAGTCTAACAGGGCCACAAAACAAATGTGTGTTCCGTGCTTCTCTAGAATCTAAATATTAGTGAGTCTTTTGTTCAGAGTAAGGAAGACATAAACCACAAAATGTGACAAATCATTTAACATACTACACAAAAACTTAGGAGTTAAACAGAGAGGGTTGTCTTGCCACTGAAGCTGTTATTCCAGAGGGGTTTTTATGTACATACTATATCATGAGGAGTGTATAATTTGTGGAGTGGTTGGGGGAAAAGGTATGTGTATACACAGACCCACAATTTCATCAATATTATTTATATGTGTTTGGGGCTTCCCTACTTGTATGTAACAGGACTATAAAAAGCTAATGCTGATAAGCTACCACAGCTGTTTCTTGGACATCTATCAGTTGTGGAGCACCCTTCCTGCACTGACTTGCAGAGCTCTCTCCCTTCATTCAAACTCCTCCTGAAAAGCACTCCCTTCCTTTCTGTGATGTATGGGACTAGAGGTATTCATTAAAGAGAAAACAGATGATGGTCCATATATCTGATTGTTATAAGTGAGCCAAAAGTATGTCCTGCACACAGTTGTATGGGTTTGTATGTAAGCCAGGAGCTGAGTTGATTTGAAGAGAGTCTCTGCTGGAGTATGCTGCATCTCAATCAGGCAACTTAAATATTGATATTACTTTAAGAAATGCCAATTTCGTCTATAAACAACCTCTTAAAAGGATGTAACAAACCATTGATTTAAACACTTTTGAAGATTGATCTGTTCTCTGTTGCATCCCTTCTCAATTTTTTTCTTACTTATTTGGATTTTCTTAGTAAGAACTGTGTCTGCCCGTATGCTTGTGTGGTTTCTAGTAAGTTGTAGTTGCTAATAGAAACAAATAATGCAAACAAATTCATAGACCAGATGGGAAATTAATCTGTTCCACACACCCCATGATATTACAGAGAAACTATTTGAGATATGTTTGAGAGAGTTTTTAACTCTTCAGTGAGACACTGATTTGTTGTTTTATTTCCAGCAGAAAGGCCAAACCTCTTAATTACAACCAATTCAATGAGAATGTGAAAGGTGACCTGAAAGTGGCTTCACTAGGCATGTAGAAACCAGTATTTTGGAACTTTCTTAAGCCTGTGCTGTTCATCCCACTGGGAAGACGAGAGTTCCTGTTCAAGCAGTGTTAAATTCTCATTCTGGCCTGGAAGGATGCTGTCACAGGTGCAGCAGTGCCTATTGCCTGTTTGCAACCTGAGCTGTAATTTCAGTCAGATTGTACAATTGATGAAAAGGAGAAACCTGCCTGAGTTAGGTTGATTTATTTTATAAAAGGTCATTGGAGTAATATGGAATGCTGAAAGCACTCTCAGCAGGAGAGCATTAGGAGCCAGAGAGCTGTCAATATTGTGAAATAGATAATGTATGCTCAATTGATTTAAGGAAGAGAAGTATAAATTTCACCCTGTTGCTCTTCATGTGTACAAGGTCCATTGTCATTCTCCAAATGCTCATTAAAACACATTCCTGTACGTGCACAGAATGGCTGTAGCTGAGATGTATCTATCACAAAATGTCACCTAACTGGCCCAGAAGCCCTCTGTAGAACTACATGAAAACTACTGTTACACTGTAACTCCTAAATATAGATCTTTGACAAAAAAAAGGTTGGATTAGAGGGAGAGAAGAGAGGGATCTGAAAAAGCAAAAAAAAAAAGACAATCCAAAAAATAATCCAAGCCGGAACAATGCAGTGGCAAAGGGCTAATTGAGCTATCTCATGATGGCAGAAATCATTGTGCAATTCCAGTATTTGCTTCCAGCATCATTGAGGCTGGGTCATAGAACAGCAAATCAAAGAAAATGCCAGGGTTGGAAAGGGCACACAAGGATCATCAAAGCCACTTCCTGGCCCTGCACAGCACCATCCCCAAGAGTCATACCGTGTGCCCAAGAGCTTTGTCCAAAAGCTTATTCTGTCAGGCTGGTGCTGTGACCTCTTCCCTGAGGAGCCCGTTCCAGAGCCCAGCAAGTCCTGTCACTGGCCACAAGAGTGAAGAGATCATTCTGGCAGAAATTCTCTAGGCTGTTGGTTTCTGAGCTGGTTCATTTTTTAAAGGAACCTGATTAGCCCAGATGGTGATGGCATTTTATTTCTTGTTCTAGTTAAACTTCTTCATTTGTTCCTGAAAAAAAAATGCAGTTGGAGATATGTTGGTCTTACCGTCTAGATTTCCTCCATGAATGCCTAGCTCTCAGCTGGGTTTCTTATTTAGCCTGTTGTTTGATTCTCCCTCTGAAGTGGAATCATGCTTGGGTTCAGAGTTCTGTCAGGATGAGAGAGGGCTCCCCTCTTCCCTTGTTTTTCAAAGGTATTGAAGTTTTATTACTTAAATTATGAAGATTGTGGTTCAATCTGGTGGATACTAGTGTATCGGGAGCTAGAGTTACCAGGGAGTCTGTCGAGATGTAGGTTACTAGTATGAATTTTAGTGGTATGACTGGATTTTGTGTCCCTGTTAGTCCTGTGACAGCAAGGGCTGTGTTCTGGAATAAGGGCTTTGGAAATGTAGAGATATGAAGTCTGTGGTGGCTCAGGAGAAGACTGCACTTGTCTAGCCTTTGAAGGGCAACAGCAGCCTCCTGGAAGCTACAGACTGATGTCTTTGGCTGATTTTTTCCAAGAGCCGGAGATGTTTGTTGCATGCAGTAGTCCATCAAGACCGTAGTTCACACATTATATGACCAGCATGAGGACTGCAGCTCATTGGATGGTTTTTAAGGTTTTTGGTTTTATTTTTTTTATTATTTAGTTAATTTGACTGGAATTTGTCTCCTTGTCCAGTACAGAACGTTTCAGGGGGACTGTGTTGGTTTCACAGACCACCTGCTGGAAACCCAGGATGTTGCTGGGGCTCAGTCCTGCCTCTGAAAGATCCAGGACCAGCAGCCTGCAGTTGCCAAAAAAGGGGGCTGCCCTTGGTGTCCCTAGGTAGACCCTTAGCCCTGCCAGCAAATGAACAAATGCTCTTGAAATTCTCCTTGAAAATACAACAGTGCACCAATGGATATGATATTCATGGATATCAAGACCATTCTAATTTTCATGGACAATCTTATCTCTCCTTCCACAATAATCAAACCCTGCTTACAGCTAGGCAGCTTTTTGGTACCCTTTACTAATGTTCAGAGGACTTGAGTAGATGGAGGCCTTCAAGTGCTGTCTCCCAAAACCATTTCTTTGAATTTCTTTGCTTGATAAATTTGATCTTTTTTGTTTTGGAAAGTGTCTGATGAGAATTGTGCAAAGTGTTCCAGACAGGGTGTCTCTGGGGCTGTGTACAGTCAGTGTTCCTGCTGGAAATGCCTCCAGAATAAATTTATTGACAGTTTGTATGCCCAAAAGGTGTGGCTGACATTTATGTGTCAAATAGAAACATTTATGAGTCACAAATGAGTCTTGAGCCACCTATCAGCTTTGCATGAGGGTCTTATTGAATATCACCAAACCAGGTTATGGACTTTTGTTTGGGAAGGTAGCTGTGCAGTAACGAGGGAGGAGGGGTTCACATTTTTGATCTGTGGCACTTCTAAAAATAATTTCTTTCTGAAACTGAGAAAAATGCAGACTGAAAAGTCAAGTTAACTGAATGAGGACTAAGCTTGATTGCAAGTGTGAAGATATGTCCTTACATCTGATATTTCCACTTGATTTCTTTTTAATTGCTGATAAAAAGTAATACATAAGAATCAAAACACGTTTTCTTTTAGTGCTCCTAGAAATACAACATTCCTTCCTGGATTTTCTTTCCCTACTAATAGTGATGTTATTGGGTTTATGGTTTTTCTTTTTGTTGAAACATTTGAATATTGAGAACTTATTTTCTCATTTAATTTTGCAGAAAATATGGAAATAAGAGTTAATGTTCTGAATTAATAAAACAGGTAGAAACCTGCAGCTCTTGCAGCTGTATTCCATTCTGCTCAACAGGTATAATATGTGTTTTTAAAAGGGTGAGGCATTCATTAGGGCAGTGAATGTTTGGTGTATTCGTGTCAGCCTGGCAGCTCCCTCCCTCTTGTCAGATCTTTGTTCTGTTCTCTCTGTCACCCTTAATCCCCTGGACTGCCTACTAAATGGCAACTTCCTCCATTAATCCACCTGCTCTGCAGCTCCCTCAGATTTTTCTGAAAGGCTTAAGGCAAAATCCAGTATCATATTCAACTACTCCCACTGCTGATTCAGTTTCTCCACTTTTAATAGTTACCCACATCAGAAACATGTGATTTCTCTTTGAGGTATTTATTTATTCCCCAGGATTGACAGTTCTCTGTTTTGATCATGAGCTCTCCAAATCTTTACCTGCATGACAGCTCCATCAGACAAAGGGGTGACACTCTCTAGGACATCCTCCATGAAATTGTGCAGTTGGTTCTCATTTCCTTCTGCCCTTTTCTTTTCCTTTCCACTAGGTTGACTTTAAATCCTCATTCCTTTCTTTTGCTTTCTTTTCTGCACCAGCACATCCTGTTCACAAAAGCCAGCATTTATCAGGGGTTGGGCTAGGCTGACACCACCCATGGTCCTTTTTGCCTCCAGTGCCAGGCTGCTCCTCATGGGTGCCTGCAGTAGGAAGTTGTCACTCCCTAGGTCCTGCAGTCCTGCCCCTTCCAAACCAGGCTGCAGCACGGGGTGAAATGGAGGGGCTGCACACCCCCTCCTTCATTGCCAGTGAGCAGCCTTACCTTGCCTTTCCCAGCCTTGTGCTAGGGCTGACTCACCTGCTGCCTGTTGTGTTGACTTGAACAGTCTGGCAGGGAGAAGGTTTGATCTTGGGCATCCTGGAAGAGAGAGACAGTTGCCCTGTGCTGTGGAAGAGCAGTCAGAACACAGCTGGGAAATGTTTCACTCCTCTGGAGAACTGACCCACAGGAGCTGATTCAGCAGCTTCTTTTCTGTCTGTTACTCCTTTTCTGTAAAGGATGTCAGCAAGGGTGTCCTTTACAGGAAAGGATTCATCTTTACCCTGTGCTGTTTCTTGCCCCTCCAGAAGCTGGAACGCAGTAACACCAGTGGTGTCTGCTGAGCTGTGTTAGTTGTCTGTCTGGTTACCTGTTAGTCTAGTTCATGGATTGAGGAGAGAGAAAAATCACCTGCTTGAATAATGTCTGAGGCCTCTGTCTTCTCCTGTGTCATGAACCCTCTGTGTGTTTCATCTGGTTCTGTTTCTGGTGGGGGGAGCCCGTTACGGGGAAGTTTTCTGTGGAAATTGCCTCAGTGGTCCTTTTCATTTCAATGACACATTCAACAACTGTTACAAGCAGCAAGCTCAAAGGTCCTATACTTTTTCCCCACCTCACCCCCAGAAATCAGGCACTTGTTACATTTTGTCACATTTTTACCTTGTAACTCGTTCTTAGCTACTTAGGTGGCTGCCAAGCTCGCAGGTTCATAGACCTCACAACCAGTTAACGGCGATGCAGTAAATGCAGCAACCTGTGTGCAAACTAGGAGTGCCATGTGTTTCCTTATAGAAAGACTTTGTGCATCAAAATGCTTACAGTCTTCTTCATTTTATTATAAACACTTTTAATTAAAAAGCCCTTGTAATTAAATTCCATTTTCTGCTTTGAGACCTTTTTTTCATCTCCTTCAATAAGAGAGATGTTTAATTTTTAATTTCTGTGTAGTCCCAATACCACTGCTGTAGAGCAGAACCATCTGACAGCGTATCTTAGTCTTTGGGAATAATTCAGTAGTTGTCTTCAAGTGCAGTTGGTGATGTTACACATTTGATGAATCTTGTGAGAAAAAGTACTTCAGGGAAATAGACCTTTCAGTGTGCATTATAGAATTGCAGTCAGCTTTCTGTGCTTTTTTTTGGTATTACCTCTGCAATAATTGTGCTCTACTTTTTCATTTCAGTATCTACTAGAAATGAAAAGCCTAATTCTGCCCCCTGAACATATTCTGAAGAGAGGGGACAGTGAAGCAATAGCATATGCTTTCTTTCATCTTCAACACTGGAAAAGAGTAGAGGGGGCATTGAACCTCTTACACTGTACATGGGAAGGCAGTAAGTAATCTTCTTTCTTACAAAGGAACTAATAAAATATTTTTATTGAATTTCATGAAAAAGTAATAGTTTTTGTCAAGTATAATATGTGAGAATTTTGGACACTTGTTACATCCTCACCAGCATTGAACTATTTGAAATTTGAACTGAAAACATTAACTTCATTTAATGAGTAAAAGGGGTTTAAAGTCTTGTGTTTGCTGTTTAATACTGAACAAAATTTCCTAACTTCTTTGAGACATATTTTCCTGCTCATGGATAAGGAGACAATAATTTAACTTATTTCATTCCAGAGGTTTGTTTGTCATTATTGGAATGAATAGTTTCAAACTGAGAGTATATTCAGATTGGACATAAACAAAAAATAGTTTGCAATAAGAGTGGTGAGGCACTGGAACAGGTTGCCCAGAGAAGCTGTGAATGTGCCATTCCTCTAAGTGTTCAAGACTGGGTTGGATGGGGCTTCAGGCAACTTGGTCTAGTGAAAGGTGTCCCTGTTCATGGCAGTGGAGTTGGAACTAGATTATCTTTAAAGGTCTCTTCCAACCCACACCATTTTGTGATTCTATGAATGCTTTGATATTTGGGAATTGTGAGTGTGCCTTATAGAAAGGTATATATATTAATGTGAAATATAAAGCAATGCTGTATTTTTATGACTTTTTTTAAACTGGTAAACTGGAGTGAATTCAGTGAAGGATTGCTCGGATGCATAGGGGACTGGATTATGTGATATAGGACAAAATGCTGAGGAAGCTGGTTTTGTTCAACTTGGAGAAGTCTTATGGCAGGTGAAGAGATGATCCAGTTGCTGTCTTCCACTAACCAGCAGAGAGATGATATGGATGAGTGAGTCACAGGCTTCACAGAACAGGCCAGCGTAAAGACAGGAAGCAATATGCACAAGTTCAAACCAGATAAATTTAATCCAGACCTTAGAATCATATTCTCAGAGTGAGAGGGGTCTGTGAGATCTCCTGCCCCAGACATACTCAGAACCCAGCTTGACATAGTTCTGAGCAATCCAATGTAACTTGGAAATGACCCTGCTTTGAGTGGGAGGTTGGAGTATATGACTTCCAAAGGTCATATACTAACCTTCTAATATATCTTATCCTGTCTTTGAGATGTGTTTTTATCAGGTTTCTGAAAATTTAAAAGTACAAATTATAATCGTTGGCCTTTTTTTTGATTTAGTGTATTCTAGTTCCCCATTTCTGCTCTGCTTTATTCTGTTCTTTTTCATCCTCTGTATGTTATTACACCAACTTGTTTGTATGGGTGTGTTTCACCATTTTTTGTCCTCATTGAGCTTTGATAGAAAAGATTTTTGTTACCATGATAATTCCTATAGAAATGCACTTAATACCTCCAATGTGAAAGTGACTTACTATCTCAGATACAGTATGAAATGACCTTAACTTGCTTAATTTGCACTGTAGGCTCCCTGAGGGTGCACTGGTTTTTTATTTTCAGGTATATAGAACACCTTGCTCAGTAACCCATACCAGTGCTGCCTGGGGTCTGCTTTGCTGCATTGTTCTCTGTCAGATCTGCTCTTCTCCCATTATTTCTCCCAGTCTCTTATTTTCTCTGTTACAGGTTCATTCCCAATGGCTTTTTTTAAAGTGATTTGCTTTTAAGCAGTGTTCCTTCTCTTCTGGATTGTTGCAGAAGTCCTTTAGCTCAGGGTTCATTATTCCATCAGTAAAAGCAGTGTTTTGCAGGGAATCCTGAGCAGATCTTCTTTTGCTCTGTCAGGCTGGGGAGCCCCTAAAGGCTTTGTACCAGCACCAGTTTTGGCACAGGAGTCTGGCTGCCCTGCAGTCCTCCTGCCACTCAGGAAACAAGTCATCTGTGCCTGAAGGCAACATAGGGAATTTTCATCTAGCTACACTCCCCTTCTTATTATCTTCACATTCAGCAATCTGAACATGTAATTCATTAGCTAATAGCTGTATAATAGCCTGTAAATATGTAAATTAATATCATTGCATAATTTCTGCAGAAAAATCCATTATTCGTTTTGTGCACGAGTCCTCAAAATTTTTGTTCAAATTTTATTCACACATGTGAAGACAACCAGGGGTTTTAATGGTTTCACAGTGTCTAGTCCAATAATGTTTGGTTCATATCTTGGCATCTTTGCATAACTAAGTGAAAACCAGTGGAGACATGGCAGAGAAGTTAAATGTAATTATACTGGCTTTAACCAACAGTCTACATATAATCCATGGTCAGTTGTCCTTGCTTTCTTTCTGTGTGTTTGTAGGTATTTAATTCATAGTACAACTACAAAAGCCAAAGTGCCACCACTGTGTTTGGGCCAGGTTCTATGTACAGGAGGTCTGTAGTTTCAAGTGTAACCAAGTTTCTAGTGTCTGGGGTGATGGTTTGTCACTATTGGTTTCTAAATTTGTGTCAAAATTCCTACTGTTTGCATGAGAAAAAGAAACCTAGGGGTTCCCATATGCTCCAGTAGCTCTTGCAGCTGCTGTACATGGTGAGTGGCAAACTTGCTCTGTGCTACCTGAGTCAATTAATGTAAAATAAGGTCAGATAATACCATAGGAGTGAGGCAGAGAAGTACCTACACAGACACAAACTGATCCAGATGAACCAGAGCACTTCCCTCCATGGCTGATAGCATTGCTAATTAAAGCTGTTTTGTTGTAAATATCCCATACTGGTCTCATGTCAAGCACGAGTGCATAAATTGAGTAACATCTATTCAGACATTTTTCACTTGTTTTGTAAAAGCAACATATCAACCTCACGTTTTATTTTTACTAAAATCTTGATACTACTGTGGCTCAGGGTAAAGCAGAAGAGACTTGATTGTCTGTTTCAATGTTAAGCCAAATTGGAAGGAAAACTTGTGTCAGGGATTTTGAAGAAATGAGCATTGAACACGTTCCACATATGTTTTTTTACAGACACTCAAGTTTGTTGTGTGTTAAGATCATACACTGCTTGGATATTGTATTTGTACTTTTTGGGTTGCTATGGAGAGGGGTGGTTAATGTGGGAAGAGCATTACAGCCCAGGTTGGTTTACAATCTTTTAGGATCTCTGCCTTCTTTACTATTGCTTTAAATGCAGCAATCAAGAAAAAATATGATAATATAGTTTCACAAAAAAACACAGCTAAAATAATTTCAAATGCAGTGTGCACAGCTGAAAATATTGGGGGACTGTGTATTTAAACAAATCCTTAAGTTGCCTTGTGAGCCAGAGATAATGGAGTGTTACTGTGTGGCAGTGGGCTGTACCTAACAGCCTCAGTGTACAGTGCTGCTAGGACATCTGTGGGGGAAATACTGCTTCAGTGACTGATGTTCATAGGAGTAGTGAGAATAACATGTTGATGATATTTTAACAGTGAAAATAATATACAGGAAAATGGAAAAGGATGCCTTGATGCAAAGCTATATTTCAGTCAAGTATTCTGATGTTTCCATAAACCACACTCAGATGACCTATGACATCAGCACTGTCAAGATTTAGTAATCCATTTCCCTCCCTCTCTGTTATTATTTTCAATTTTAAAAATTCATAAGATTAAGTATTATTTAATCCATGACCTGAAGATTTATATTGGAAACCTGACTTGATCTGCTGCATTTAGAAAGAATGCATGAGAGGAAACTGGATTTAATAATTTACTATTAATCTTCGATTGCCAAATAGAAAATGAAAACATGACTATGTTGGAAAACTGGTCCTCAGAGCTCATGTCATCAGTGTTACCTGGCTTGCTGGAGTGTGATGGAAAAAGAGTAGTGTATTTTTTCCATGAAAAACCTATTATTCTTGGTGCACAGGGACTGTGAGTATTGGTCTGCATTTACAGGCTTGGCTGTTCATTTTTGTAGGCTATACCTGTTATATCAGATACACTTCTTTCCCCTGAAATTTAAAAATACTGCAGCCTAAAAGCCTAAGACAAAATGTGTAAATTTGGCTATGGAATTGGAAGCATAATGGGCTTTGATTATGCAAACATTTTTGTATATCCTTGTAATGTGGTCTCACCTGACATTCATGAACATTGTCTCAAGAATAAAAATAAACATAGGAGTTTTTCTGTTTAAAAGCACAATGTGGATTTCTATTTTGGCATTTCATTAATCAATTTATATGCTGTTTGCAACTATTAAGTGTTTTGTCTATGTTTGTTTTTCAGAATTACAAGTATTCTTAAGTATGACTGCCACACTCACAGCAACTTATGCACTGTGTTTTCTTTTCAGCTTTCAGAATGATCCCCTATCCTCTGGAAAAAGGACATCTTTTCTACCCTTACCCTATTTGTACAGAAACTGCAGATAGAGAACTACTACCATGTATGTTCAACGTTTTTCTTCTTCTTATGATTGACACCTAAGAATTGTTTACCTGAGTCTTGCAGTACCGGTCTCCTTTGAAGCCTTTTAAATTGAGCACACTGGATTAGAATAACCAGATTGATAGTGAGCCTCTGGAGCTCCTGTGATGGTTCAAGAGGCACGTCCTCAGCATGGTTCAGAACAATTAGCTGTATTTATTATTTTTGATAGCTTACAGACAGGGAGAGAGATTAACAAAGAGATCCAAATCACTTAGATCTTGCTGTTCTCTCTTGCCAAGACACTGACCTTTCATCTGGGTTAACATCCCCTCAAACCAAAAGCACAATGTCACAGCCTTGTTAATCCTTGGTAGACACATGAGCTACTTGAATTCCGAGACAGGATCCAACTTGCTTGAGGACAGCTGGATCATTCCTGCAGCCAGTACTCATGACAGACTGTGCTTACATTTTCCAAAAATCAGTTTAAATAGCAGGAAAGGGTTTTCTTCATGTTATGGCGTGTGCACTGTTAGGAAGAGCTTGATGTGAAGTCATCTCAGTCACTTTGATGTGCGTTTATAGCGTGTGCTAGGAAGGTGCCAGCAGTGTTCCCAGATACAGATATAAAGAGAGATCCAGCCCCCAAGAAGCATTACAGTCCAAGCTAATGAGACTCATTGCAGTGCATGCAGTGAAGCACAAGAATGCAGAGGGAGAGCCAAAGCAGCCAATCTTGCAGTTACACTTCATTCCCACATGTTCTCTCTGTGGGACTTTGTGTGAGCACGAGTGGAACACACACAAGTTTGCAGGGTCAGGGCAGAGGAGGGAAATAAAAGTTGATCCAAGGAAGAAGATTCTTCTCTCACCTTCTTAAATAAAGAAAAAATTGTTCTGGAACAAGTAAAATGAAGCCTGCTTCTGCTGGGAAGGCTACTTTTGAGGGCATTTGCATCCTTTATAGCCTTTCATTCAGAATCTTTCTGGTTTGGGCTGAAAAAGGTGTTACCTCTTTTTGTAAGCCTACATGAGTAAACATTAGGTGAGAATAATACAGCGAAAATCCACTCACTGCAAGTCTCTCCTTCACAGCACATTCCTGCTGATATTACGCAGAAATCCTTGGCAACTGGCAGTATCTCCCCACCCCATTATAATCATCCTAATTATAACAACACCTCTCAGAGTGCTCTGCTTGCTGTACTCAGAGGGATGCTGAGCTGGGGAGGGTGGAGTGTCAGGAGATTTAGGAATGACAAAGTCATGCAGAATAGCTCAGCATTCTCTTTTTAGATGCACAGCTAATTGTTCTTGTCAAATGTTACAAGCTAACAGTGGGACTCTTTAACAGCATATGCAGGCAGTGTGTTCTGCTCTGGCAGCTATGGGAAATGCCTTTCACTGCAAAATCCCCTGGGTTAGAGGAGGGAAGGGTTTAGAATGCCTGACAGACACAGGTGGGTTAGAGGCGTTTTGCATACCTGTCCACACCCTTTAATTGTGCATGGTTTGTGGGAGAGACAGCTGGAATTATGTCAGAACACAACAATCTCATAGGCTCTCCAAATTAAAAATATCAATTACAAAACTTTTGCCCTGACTGGATAACAGAGTGGGACAGCAGGGTTGAGCCTGTGTGAAAAGGCAGTGCAAGAAAAGTGCAAGAGGTCCTTGACTTACAAAGTCCATGCTCTGGTATTTCTGATCTCTACATTTATTTTAAATCAAAGAGAAGTTGTAATCTATCCCTACTTTTTTTTACTGATCAAACTAGCAGACTCAAGAGTCACACATATTTTTAGTTTTTAATGTTCTAATTTAAATTCTTATGAATTCCTGCTTTTGGTTTTGAGAACTACTCCACTCTAGATGAGTGCAGTCATGAATGTTGCTGGATTTGCCCTGTGTTTATGTCATCTGCAAGTACAAAGAGATGAGAGCTGATCACTGAAGCAAAGAAAGTTGGCAAAATGGAAGAGTAATATTTCATATATATGAATAGCTATAGGATTTGAGTATATGGGAAGCCTTGAGATTGGTCCTGTATGAGAAAAAAATGTTTCAAAGTTTGCATTTATCTTGAGTGTAGCTCTAAGCTACAGACTGAAGGTGAGAATCCACCTGACCTTTTGCCTGGAGGAATTTTCACCTTGAATCTGAGCTGCCATAAAAGTTCAAGGGATATATCCCTCTGGTAAAATATTCATTATCCTTTTCTAACCCTTGCAGTCATCTCAGTGCTGTTTTTTCCAAAGTCCAGTGAAGGGTTTTTTATACCAGAGTCAAGGAAATTTCTGTATTCCTATCAGTATATATTAACAAACATCTTAAAAATTCACTGTTCATTTAATTTCCAGGTTTTAAAATACATGCCAATACATCCTGCTGTTAGGATAATTCTTCTTGCTCTGCAGATAAAACCCTCAGAATTTACAGTTACAAAGGCTGTAGTTTTACAGCCTGCTTTAACTGGTCTGCAGCAATGCTTCCATATGGTTGGGCCCACTGCTGCTCCCAGGCACATGTTTCTGCACTCTCTGTGTATCAGCATTAGCAAACATGCAGCCATGGGGTTATTTATAATGTACATTTAAAAAAAATTTAAATGCTTTATTTCTAAGTCTCTTTTCTGGAGTTAGCTGTTGCAGAGCTGCATTATAGTTATTGCTGACACAAGGAAGACAAAAGTGATGTGTACATAGCACCAGAGTAAACCAGAAATAGTATCTTTAGAGAAAATTATTTGGTAGACACAACTGACACAAAAATTATGTCCCTAGATGTATCAGACCTTCCATCATCTTCTTCCTTCAAAAGCATCTTTGTGTGTCTCACGTTGTTCAAACCATGTAAGAACATTGGTTAGGTTTTGCTGGGTGTTGTGTTTTGTTTTTTTAAAAATGTATAATGCCTTCCCCTTCTCATATCTTTTTCTACAGCATTTCATGAGGTTTCAGTTTATCCCAAGAAAGAGCTTCCCTTCTTCATCCTCTTCACTGCTGGACTCTGTTCTTTCACAGCCATGCTCGCCCTCCTGACACATCAGTTCCCAGAGCTCATGGGGGTCTTTGCAAAAGCTGTGAGTATTCTCTGCTGCTGCTCCCTTCTGTAAATAAAGACACCAGTGCAGGAAAAGCTGAGCTAAATACTGCCAGGTGTTAAATATCTGCCCACTCAGAAGCATCAGTCCATATCTGAGCAGGGGACATGTGCACAGCTGTCCAGGTTGCTAAGCAGTAAGACCTGCCTGTTTGTCTTCTCTGGTTGATATGGCTCTGTTGTTAGGTTTGATGTCTTGTGATTTTGCCAAAAAAAAAAAGGGCTTGATGGGAGAAGTGATTATCTGTATTTTCATATATCATCCATTAAAATAAACTAATAACAGTTACTCTCAGTTATAAGAATCCTTCTATTTTGTGTAGAGTCGTAATGGCTGATGTGATTTCCTATGCAATAGAAGCTCTCAGTATGAGCAGAAATAGAGCCTACTGTTAACCAGGACAAATTTCTGTGTTTTTTCCCTGAACTGCCAAGGAGGAAGTAGTCTCAATATTTCCCCCATAACTTTCCTGAACTATGTCCAGAGAAGCCTCTCCTAATTCTGCATTTTTAATCCACCAAGGATTAATAAATTTTGGAGAATGAGGGGGAAAAGCCATGAATTATTCGAAACCAAACTTTTTTTCTTTGCAAAAACAAGAATATCACTGTTCCAGCATGCTAGGAGATGAAAAATTCACTAACAGAAAAGCTCTAGGATAGTAAAAAATTCCTTCTCCAGTAAATACTCAGTATCTTCCATTGTAATACATTTTCTCAAATATATTTTCCTCTGTTTTAGGTCTCGTGTTTCCGAATTGGCCTCCTGCCTTTGTTTTTAATGTCTTTGGTACTTTTGATTCGGGGGTATAGGGAGTGGGGTGGAGGAGGCCAGGCTGAAAGGTTTTGGCAAATTCCAGATTGTCAGTACTCTTTGAAACCCTTTTGCAAAGGGGAAGAGGCTCCCTTTGCAGGTGAGATGGGTCTTCTGTTAACCCAGTCCTGTGAGTGGGGACTGGTACAGCAACAGTTCATGCCAGATTTTTTTTTCATTAGCTCTAGAAGACACAAAATAAGATCAATTGTAGCAGAAGAATCTTCTTTCAGCAAGAAGTGCTGAAATGTATCTGAAATATTATTACCCCTTCTGGTTTCTTGAGTGTGTACGTAGGTGTTAGGTAGACAGCAAGTGTTTAACTTGGGCATATGAACATAAACTTCCCTGAAAGGCTTTTCTTGGATTCAGTGGTTGGGTTTTTTCTGTTTCTTAGTTACCGAAGTTACTGAAATGTATGACCCTTGTTTGGCTCTTTCAATCAAATCTTCAGTTTTCTGATACTTTCACAGTTATAGATCCCAAATCTGTCCCTGTTAGCCTTGTTCCTGTGTTTATCAGACTTGTATCCTGAACAAAGACTAAATGCTGGCAGCATAGTGAGATTTTGTACTTTGTTCTTCTGCCACGGAAGTTAACATGTATTTCTCAAATATATTAATAATTAATTAAAATTAATATGTATTTCAACATGTATTTCAGGAGTTCTTTGAATACCTGAGTTCTGTGACATGTAGCTGCCAGTGGTTTTTTCCTGTGATAAAATATCCTCCATCTTGATTTTTATCATTTGCCTATCTGAATACTAATATATTGAAGACTCTTTGAATGATGTGTTCTGTACTGGAGAGAAGATGTTAAGATAAATTTTAGTCACTGATGCAGAGTATGTTAGGATTACAGTTAGTGATGCCTCAGGGTATAGAGCAGATCTGCAGATAACCCTAAACCATCTTAAACTTGAATCTCAAGACATGATGTTTGTCTCTGTGAGGTGGTCTGGCATACCCCTGCTATGAAAAAGCCTCTCCTTCTCTCCATTAGGTTTTGGGTTGAGCTTTTAGTGGCTTCAGTATGAGCTTCAATCTAGAATGTGAGATGTGTGGAAACTTTTGTAGTTCATCACTTTGATCTTTGTAAAGATGAGGCTCTTGCTTTCTTTACAGCAAAGACCATAAATCTCTGTATGTGCAAGGTTCAAGAATTTGAAAGTCTTTATGTGTGAATTATGTAATTTTTATCATGCTGGAGGATTTTACAGAGGAACACAGTAAGAATGTCTTATCTTATTGGACAGCTTTCTCTTGAGGTGTATTGTCTCCTGGATTTTGATCTGAATGTGTATCTGATTCCTTTGCAGTTTCTCAGCACCCTCTTCGCCCCTTTAAATTTTGTGATGGAAAAAGTGGAAAGTATCCTGCCCTCCAGCCTGTGGCACCAGCTGACAAGGATCTGAGGGAGCATGCCCGACTGACTGCTATGACATCTGTGCCAACCTTCTGTTGACAACAAGAAAGCATGATAAAAAAGGGAAGCAGTTATAAGACTTAAAAACTCTTCATGGATTGTCTGTTCTCATATAAAAACTGTTTTGTTGTACAAAATACATTGATGTTAGGTTCTATTATATTTTGCCTTCAGAAAAGAAAAAAATAAACTTTTGTGTATTGTAGCATTGCTGTCTTTTGACTTTTTCAGAACACAGATCTTAGGTTTTGTTTTTTAAACCTGTGGTATCTGTTTGGCCATAGCTAGGGCATAGCTGCACATTCAGGTAATGAACATGCCGATAATGTTACAATTAAACAACTTTGTTGCTGCCTTTTGTTATGGAGCTCAGTTAGGGTGGGGCCCTCACTTCTGCATCTAGGAGAGGCTTCTAGCCAGTTAAAGCTCCTGCTTAAAGCAGCTTTAGGCTCTTCAGGCAGTTTGGATGGCACACTGGGCTTCTGAGTCCCTTCTCTGCACAGAGGCCACCGTACCCTCTTTTGAATTTTCAAGGAGCCCACGTACTTGACAGATTTTCTTCACACCCCGGTGTTTCAGGTACCTTCTGAAAGCTCATTAGCAAAGTGGGTGTTAGTTCATGCACAATTAATGGAGAGGCTGGTGTTTCACTGTTAGTGCTCACCTCAGGAAACCTTATCCTTGTGCTGTGAACTGTTTAGACTAAGTATTCATTTATGACTTAGCCACTGTTGATGGAAACTTCTGAGACTAGCTCTAAAATGAAGATTTTGATCTGGAAGTTGAAGGAAGTAGTCCTCTCTGTCAAGAATTTGAAGTGCATCCTTACAGATGCCTCAAGGATTTTTTTTCCAGCTCCCCTCCAGATAAGGAAGCATAACACTAATGCAGGGGATCAAAAATGCCACTTTGCCATTTCAACTTCACTGTTACTCTTAAAATGTGATCACTAGCAGATAAGTTTGTTTATCAATAAGGAAATGTGTGAGCAGAGACAAAACTCTCAGTATTAGAACAGGATAAAAGGAAGGTGTTTCTTAACAATGGAAGATGCATTACATTATTTCACTTGATCACAGACACATTAGTCTAGTAGAAGACAGATGTTTGTTCAAGTGAGCAGAAGTACCATGCAAACACTGCTGTGCTACAAGATTAAAAAAAGGTAACTTCAGCCAGGAGAAATCAGCTGTAAGAGTGAGACCTGGGCAAGCCCCAAGGTCTGGAGGAGCAGAGAGCCCCACAGACAAATGTTAGACCTGGTGTGGCTGTTGGGGGTTTCCATACAGGTTTATCTTCTCTGGCTATTACTCCTGCAAAACGATTCACTGTAATGTTGAAATTAGTCTGGGTTGCAGTTAATGTAGGATGTGGCATCAGATTAGAGGTAATGGATTGCTAGTGGATAAGCATGTGGAAGTATGAAATGGACCAATATTTGAGTTCTCCTATTTTCATCTGAATTGCAAGAGCAGCCACAGCAAACACCCTCACAGCAGAGCTGATGTGTATCTCCAGCTGAAAAACTGGGGATAACCATACTGATTTGTTTGCCTCAAAACAGCTCTGTCAGAATCATTTAAGGCTGCTGAAAATCAGAAGATCAAGCATAGTCAGCTCTTGTCCTATGCTGCTTTGTACCACTTATTCCCAGCCACCTATACCCTGCATTTCAAAAGAATAAATTGCTGTGATTCACGGTTCTAAATGCAAATGTGCTTGCATTTGCACATCAGTGTACACCAGCTGTACCCAAATCTCCATGTTTGTCAGCAGCTGAGGTAGTAGTTTGGCCTTCTATTCGAAGATGTTATGATCTGTGTGGGAGTTTCTATCTGTATTACTCTGATAAAAAGGAATGCTTAACTCCTAGAAGAATCACATCCTTTCCTTGAACTATGGGGAATATTTAGGAATTCAAACATAACTTTATGCAATTTTATTTCTACTATTTCTAGTGTCTGTCTGCCTAATAAGCAGTAATGGACCATGGATTTTTGTATCTGGAAAATCTCTCTTTAATTATAATTCTAGGCATCTGGAAGACTAGGCAAATCAAACAAAAGAATTTTCTTTTTCATTGGGCAGAGTTTATTGCCTTAGGCTTTGCTGCCTCTGACATGTTTCCTGTGAAGTTCAGTATAGCTTAGATCAAAAAGCAAACACAGCCCATGATTATAATGTTGGAAAGCCTCTGGCTTAGTGCAGAGATGAGCCTTGTGGAAATCTGGTTCAGATAATAACTCATCTTCAGATTTAGGGGTGGAGAAAGCTTTTTAACTCCAAATGTTAGCAGTTCCTAGTTTTTTTGGTTTTTTTTTTTTTGTTTTGTTTTGTTTTGTTTTGTTTTGTTTTGTTTTGTTTTTTTAAGACAGCTTAATAGAATGTGTATGCACGCTATGTTTTTACACTATAACCTGCATAGAACAAAAAAGGAGAGGGCCCCCCAGGAGTGTCAAGTCAGGCTGTCCCTTCTGTCCCTTCCTCCCACCGGGCAGAGTAACAGCTGCTCCCTGCAGGAACTGCACTCGGGGAGGGGAGTGCTACACCACGGGGAGAACTGCTGCTTTCTCTTTTTTATCATTTGGTGTGTATGCTGAACTTACAGACTGTTTTTTCAGAGCATGGAAGTCCTTACCCTAGCAGAAAGGAAGGAGATTATCAGGAGTTTTGCCATGTTGTAGAAACTGCAGAAGCTGAACATCCAAAGGAAGCTGCACCTCTTGCACACGCCACGGACACTCCTTCACAGCCAGTGTGGCTGTCACCCTGTGGTGGCCCTGAAAACCTCAGTGGCTCTAGCTACAGCAGATTGTAAAAGGTAGCCCCTGGCTCCACCCAGCTTCCAGCAGGGCTCCTGCCCAGCTCCCACCACAGAGGGAGCTGTCAATGTATTGACTCATATGCATTTGCTTCTTTCTCACAAGAGATCTTAACTTTATGAAGTTGCATCCATTTCCCCAGGCAAATGAGCTGTTGCACAAAAGTAACAACCCAAAATCACATTTGTGGTTACAGCCCATGAGCTGTCTCTGTCTTTCTGATAATATAAGTTAATTTCTATGATTTGAAGTGGCAGGTAAAACCTGCAGGCTGTGGCCTGACCACAGAACCCCTTCTGCCCTTGGAGGCAGCCCCACCTGCATGCAGCCCTTCCAAAGAGTGCGGGGCACACGCCATGGAGGAGAGAGAATCTTGGTACTCTCTCTCACTTTGTGCTGCTCACTGGAGTAAGAGCTGCTTTTTTTTAGCAAAAGCACCCTCCCCAGAAGCAGCTCTTCACTAATCCCTGAACATTCCTTTCCCCCTTGTCTCCATGCACTGAGCCCCGAAGAAGCTGGGCATGAGGCCTGCAGGCAGTGCCCAGCTGTGGTTTGGGCATGCAGGCTGGACACCCCTCAGCAGCTGTGCAGTACCAGAAATGCAGCAGTTTATTTCTAAGTCACATCTGCAAAGAAGTGCACACAGGGAAAGGAGGCCAGGATGATCTGCACAAATTTTAGATATTTTTCCAGGAGAAGAAAAAGCAGCAATCTCTCAAGCTTCAATGCCCACATGCCCCAATATACACCACCATTCCTAAGTCATTCCTCATTTTCCATGTGGTAAAAGAAAATTAATTTTTTTTTAACGAGATTTCACCTATAACAGCACAACACACTTTTTAGGGTAAAGTTTGTTGAAAATAGTGGGGAGGAAGCAATCCCAAGAAGTTTGGCAGGCTAACAGTGTTTCAGGGCGCTGCTAGATCCTGAGTTCATGCAGCAAATTAAAGGGAACTCCCTCAAGAAAATTGGACTGTGTATTTAAAAAAATAATCCTACAACCTTTAGCCTCAGCTAACATTATTCTGACATTAAAATGTCTACCTAGAGACAGCTGTTTCCTCTTCATTACTAAGTACATGAGTAAATTTATTCCACAGAACAAAACTACAGTATTATTTCATTTGCCATGCCTATTTATGTTTCTTCTTTTTTTGTTTTCTCTTTTTCCCTCCCCTCTTATATTCTTTTTTTGGATTTGCTGAAGGTCATGAGGCTCCTTTCCTAGCAATATTTACATCTCTGAGTGTCTTTTGCCACTAAGAAATAGCAAAGTTTCTGGGAGTGCATTTCTTTGTGGAAGAGGCAGCAGAAATGCCTACAACTGTGAGAAGTCTATCTTGAGCTCTTAAAAAAAAAACCCAAGAAAACCCCATAAATGCAGAAAAAACTGTCATCAAGTAAGGGCCAGCTCAGCACTTACCCATTTGTCATGCTGTGAAATATTCTGTGTTTCCTCTGGTGCAGTGGTTTTGATGCAGGCATTGTCGATATGGCACGTGCCCAAAGTGAGAACATCAGCCTGCTGTGCACACCTGGGTGGCCTTGCTGCTGGACAGGGTGACAAGGACACTGGAAAGGCCAAGGGACTCAATGCCCCCATCTTCCTGGTCTTACTGGTAAGACCAGCCTTCAGGAACCACAGGCCTCTGACCCAGAGGAAGGCTTGGAACAGGAAGATGTGCATTAGCAGAGGAGGACGAGGTTGGGGAATAAAAGTTAATACACTTTTAACACAGTGATTCTAAAACACTTTATCTGGGACTGAAAAATTCAGGTGAGTTGATAATCTGGAATATTAAACAAATAACAGATTTAAGAAGAGATCTGATTTCATTAACCTTCATTTGACTACCTAGAACAAGTTCTCTTGTAAGAATGAGCCTATTTTCTTTTTTCCAGAACATTGAAATATTTTCAGCTTTATTAAATAGATAATCTTTTAGACTACTCAGGCTCCTTAAATCTTAAAAAAGAAATGGCTCTAAAAGGTTAAAAATTATACTGCTTTTAAATTCTTTAAGGCTTAAAGTACGATATTGCTGAGGCTATGAACTACATGTGGATTTAATTTCACAGTGAAATCCCAATAAAAATTCTCCTTGGAGCTCACCTTTAAATACAATTATGTATGAAATTTTCCTTATCCAGGCCAGAGCCAGAATTGGCAGCAATGAAGAGGCCAGCAGTGTAACCCCTGAGCTGCCCGTGGGTACATATACACATCTCATCCATCTCATACATCCACTGCACGTGCACGGACACGTGGGCACGGCTGTTCCCACCAGCAGTTGGTTTATAGACGGAAGTGTGAGTATTGGTACCTCTAGTCATGATCATTTCCATGTAACTGAAACCTTATCTTATTGTCCCAGTAAAGAACTTTCTGGAGCCTCCTAATCTTTTAACACCAGCTGTGCCTTCTGGAGATGAATTACCTATTTTAATGATACAAACTTTTTTGAAAGCCTAGCAGATGTAAATGACTGCTCCCTCAAGACCACTTAATGCCAAACCCCCTTCTTTTTAAATAGTCTTTCAAGAAAGTTCCAAAAGCAAAACATACCCAGAGTATTCCCTTTATTGCCTTGGTTAGCTACTTGGATATTACTTTTTCCTGCACTGTTTGTACCTGCTAGGGTTCTTTAGTCTATTTCATTTTCATATGGAAATTGTACTTTCATCTACAGTGTGTTCTATAACTTATTCAATCCCCTTTTCCTATGTTATTTTTTCATTACCTTGCCTATCTCTACTCTTCATGGGTGTTTTTTCAGAGCCTTATTATACTTACTGGCACAGAATCCATTTTTCTCTTAGTTCATGCTGCTGATCTCTGCCCTGAGGAGAGGCAGCTGGTCCCTCTCTGACCTAGTTCCTCTCCACCAAGGCTGCAATTTCTGGGCCTCATATGCCTGCACATTTTTACAGCAACTTGTTGTTTTGTGCTGATCCCAGCCCAGCAGACTGACCTGGCACAACCTGTAACTGCCTCCATTACAAGCCAATACACTCCAAATCATAGATATGCAGTTTTGCAGAAAATATGCAGAAAAAAAAATCTAATTTGGATGTCCCCATCTGAGTGGAAAGTATCAGTCTGAGCACATTTAATAGATCTATTAACTGTAAAAGAACATAGAAGCTGGTAACTTCTTTAGAATCCAACTCATTACTGAGGCAAGGCATTTCCTTCTCCATCACTGTTTGCAAGCATCTTTCCACTATTGTGTATGTGAAAAAGAAGAAACTTTATCCTTAGGTAGTTGAGTGTCCTGTCCCCAGCTTTCACTAGGGTGAAAAACCATTCTCTTCAGTCCTTCAGGTCAGAAAAAAAAAGTCCTCAGCAGTTAATATTAATTATTTTTTAGAAGCTTTTAAGGCAAGTTTTCACAAACATGTAACTAAGACATTTGGTTTGACTCTAATAGTTCAAAGTGTTGTGGCTGAATAAATCTCCTGCAATTTCCTTTGTTTTAGGCTATGGGCCAATTCCTGCCCCACAGGAAGCCACAGTGTGCTAAAGGTGGCCAGGATGGCCTCAGGTGGCCACCTTGCTGGAAACTCCAGTCCACCAGGGATGAACAAACACCCTTCCAGTAAAGTTTTCCACCAATCTGGACATGAATTTTCTTTCACGGGGAAATTACCAACCAGTGCTCAAGATCCTTCAGAAGATGCTTGAGCAAGCCCAGCCCATGCAGTTGGTGGTGGTGATCTTGTAAAAGTGCCATATTTTGTATCTTCTTGTGTTCCTGATGGCAGGAATGAATTGTCACAAGGGTTCTGGGGGAGAGTTACACAGTGGTTGGAAGAGTCTTGGCATAAGTACATCCTTCAAGAGCTGCATCAGTTTATGCAGAGACAACTCTGCAGCAACACTGTCGTGCAGAAATGCAAAGTAAATGCTGCAAGGTTCATATCAATTTTTCAGCAGCATCTCTGCAATGAATAACAAAGGCAAACCAGGCATAGAACTGAAAAAGATCTCTGAGGCATTCCCAGCACGGAGCAGGAATGGCCAGGCTGTGGTCCCCAGCACAGAGCAGGAAGAGCACAGCTGTTGTCCCCAGCAAGGACCAGGAAGGGCACAGGCTGTGGTCCCCAGCACAGAGCAGGAATGGCCAGGCTGTGGTCCTCTGCAAGGACCAGGAAGGGCACAGGCTGTGGTCCCCAGCACGGAGCAGGAATGGCCAGGCTGTGGTCCCCAGCACGGAGCAGGAATGGCACAGCTGTGGTCCCCAGCATGGAGCAGGAAAGGCATGGGCTTTGGTCCCCAGCACAGAGCAGGAATGGCACAGCTGTGGTCCCCAGCACGGAGCAGGAATGGCCAGGCTGTGGTCCCCAGCCCCAGCAGCCTGTGGTCATGTCCGGGCCATCCAGGCAGGGCTCTTTGGCGCCTTGCAGGTGTGAATGTCCACCACCTCGAGGCAGTCCTGGCAGCGCACGGCGCAGCACCAGTGGAACTTGCACTCGCACTTGGTCACCCTGCTGACGCGGGCGGTGTCGTAGCCCCTCCCGCAGCACATCACCTCACAGCTGTCCATGCCGCGCGACGTCTGGTTGCACACCCGACCAGCTGTCCCGAGGGACCCTGCAGAGGGAACCCAGCCAAAGTCAGCAGGCAGATTATAAGGAAAGGCAGCAAGCATATGAAATTAGGTATGATACTTTGATACTTTAACATCACATCACCCAGGATTCAATATCAAGCCAGGAAAATGCCTATAAAGGTAAAATTGCTCCCATATTTCCCCTAGGAATCAGGCCTGAAGATGAGAAGGAAGAAAATGGATTAAATTCTTTAAGGGTCTGCCTGATTCTGTTAATATCATCGTGTTTTGCTTCATCTTTCCCTGGAACTTTCTTCCCCTCCAGGGAGCAGACACCCTTCCCAAGGCAGTCCTGCACCCAGTCCCCCAGGACTGTCTGAAATGGAATGCCCAGGTGGAGCATCTTCATGGTGTCAGGATCTCATGGGCTTTGCTGAGGAGCTCTGGGTGTGCAGGAGAGGGCTAGGAGAGAAGACCACAGAAGCTGGTGGCTGTGAGGGACTCAATGGATAGAGTAACTGTGCTGCCTGTGATTAAAGTCTTGCAGAAGTGAGAGCAGAAGCACCCTGGGCATTTGGCATCGCTGCTGTGTCCACCCACAGGCCCCATTCCACCAGATGAGGTGGCAGCTGAAGATCTCTGTGCCTCTCATCACTGTGGGTTAACACCAAGAGTTCTTCTCCCCTTTCTTGACAAGATTAGAAGAAACTAAATTATAGCCTGCTGTGGACAGAAAGGGGGAGAGGAACCATACCACACCTTGTCATGTTCTTCAGACACTCAGGAGGAGTGGCTGAAATGCCTGTGCTTATATGGCACAAAATGGCTCTGTAAGGCATGTCTGAGTCTGAACAGTGACTGTACCACACAGGAGCCACTGCTCATCTAACACAAACTGATTTTAGGGTACATTTTAGGATCAATACCACAGCTGCTGACGGGTTATCACCACCAAACCGAAAACTTCATAAAAATTAATTGCCTCACCTAATTTCCTATGTATTGCTATTAAGAATCAAATGCAGATATATCAAAAAATTAACACTCTTCTGACAATTTCCATAGACTTGATTACAACTCCATTCTCTTCTTGGGCAAGGTGATACTCCCTAAGTAATGGCTGTGGTCAGTAAATTAACTGGAATTATTTTACAAAGCGTATTTGCAGGTGCACACTGAACATGAACAATTTACCTTCTTAAGGAGAACTAATACATGCAAACATTAATTAAAATTTGCATAAGCCAGGATAGCAAACCAATCTTAATTAATAAAATGTAAACTGCAGTTAAATTGTAATTATTAATAATTTAGGTTTAATAAATTCCAATTTTAGTTTTTTCCCCCCTATGGTGAATTTATGGTTGTATGCAGTGATGCTGCTGTCTCAAAGCACTTACTAACATACAAGTGTTTACTGTTTCTCCACTCCTTGCTGGCCCCCCAGCATCAGGAAGACTTCATGTTATATGGGGGCTGACCCCAAATGAGTAATGCAATGAGGGGTCTCAGGAACTGGACCAAAGTCACCTTCTCAAACTGTGTTTTTTCATGGGACCAACACATGATCCAGCCTTTCAGCCATGGGGGTGCAAATTTTCCTCTTTTTCTATCAAACTTAGGACAGTCTTCAACTGCTGTCCTGGAGAAGTGCTTCAGCCCATAGAACACATCTCAGCTTCCCTCCCATGGCCTAGATTCCTGTACTTATTTAAATATTTAAATATGCATTGGGTAGAGGTATACACCTGGAGAGCATCACCATGGAGGGGCTGGTTCATGTCTGCTGCAGGCAGAGCAGAAGGGCATTCCTGCCCACCAGCCCAGGCTCAGCACAGGGGCCCAGGGCCCATCCCAGAGCTGCTCCCAGCTGCTGAGCCTGGCCCTGCACAGGGCTCCTGAGCTGCAAAGGTGCTGCTGGCCCATGATGCTGGCCCAGGGCCCATTGCAGAGCTGCTCCCAGCTGCTGAGCCCCTGGCCCTGCACAGGGCTCCTGAGCTGCAAAGGTGCTGCTGGCCCAGCCAGCAGAGACGGGCTGAGCCATCCCAGAGGGAACAGGCAGAGGAAGAGAAACCACACTGAATGGAGCCAGAAACAGGCTCCTGCACCTGCAGCCTGAGCAATCCCAAATCTCCCTGGGGTGAGCATGTTCATGCTGCTGCCTATGGACCAATGCTCTGCATAACATCCTTGGGGAGATGGCTGAACAGCACGTTAAAGTAAACCTCTGATATCTGGGAGAGCACCTCAGCTGGCTGTAACAAGCAGCCATGTGGTGCCTCAGGCACACCCTGCACCAGGACACCAGCAGCAGCTCCTGCTCCCGGCTACTGTCCCTACAGCCAGTGCTGGCACCTGGATCCCTGCAGGAGGGGAGGAGAGGTGGCCCCAGCAGTGACCCACACGGGCACACACAACTCCCAGCAATCCCTCAGCCAGGCAGCTCTCCCTGCAGAGCCAGCACCAGGGGAACTGGCATAGCAGGCATAGCAGTGATGCCAAGAGGCCTCTCCCAGATCTGTTTTTCAGGAATCACTCCATGATGGGGGAAGAGAGACTTCCAGAGGCCTCCAGTACCTCCAGTCTAGGCAAGCTGAGGAGTCAGGGGGATGCAGAACTACATGATGCATCTATGGTCCCACAGGAAGCCTGTGGCAGAAGAAAAGCCAGATCCTGCTTCCCAGCCATCCCACTCTCCTCCATCCATGATGCTGAGCAAACAGCTGGGAAACCTGAATGTAAGTTCTGCTGTTTGTGTCAGCTCACAGCAATATCCATCACATCCCAGAGTGTGCAAAATAAAGCCACATTCACAGAAAGGGTTATTAGACATTGCAATGGAATTGCCAGGAAGGAGGTGGAATCCCTGGAGATGTTTAAGGAAAGACTTGGTGTGGCACTTAGTGCATGATCTAGTTGACATGGTGGTGTTTGCTCAAAGGTTGGATGTGATGATCTCAGAGGTCCTTCCCAACTTAATTGATTCTGTGAACAACTTTTAAAAGTACTTGTCCTGTTCTCTCTGTTCAGACCAAAAAAACATTACAAAGGCTAAGCTTGTGACCCAGATGATTAACATTCTGTATCAGGAATTCACACCAGTGAAAAAGCAAAGCTGCCCTCCACCTCAGCACAGCTCCCACCCAGGAACAGAGTGGAGTCATGTCATTTGGCTGCTGGAAATGAAGGAAGACCCCCTGTTCCCCCACATCCACCAGGAGCTGCCCAGAAAGGTTTGACCACATTCCTCAGCTGAGGCACAAGTTGGTTTCCAAGTTCAGTGTTCTTATTTCCAGATGTAAGGGGAAATCACACAGCACTAAAGGACAACCTAAGCAGGATGCACCCACTGCTTTCAACAGCAGTTTTGCCACCAGCTTCAAAACCAAAATTATTTCAGCCACTAACAGACAGTCAGAAACTGGTATCATCTGATGCTGACCACAAAACATCAACATTTACTCCAATGACTACAACAGGGGACTTAATTGTCACAGATTGTGACAAAAGTGAAAATAAGCTCATACAAAGGCTTAGTTTTTGAGCAAAACCAACCTTTTTTAAGGTAAAAGCAGCATCTTCAGAATCTCTGCAGCTTCTCTAGTGAGAAGGAAAAAGAACAACAACCAGCAGTGAGGAGTCAGACAAATTACTGAACTCCTTGGCAGGCCTGAGTGATGAAGGCAGCAGAAGACACTGCACAAAATAAGGCAGAGTTTTCTGCCTGCTACCTGCAATGCACCTCCTCATCACTTATGAGGCAGGAGGAGTAGGTTCTAACTTGTAAAAAGCTTTTGTACAATCTCTTTGTTTTTATTTCAAATATTGGAACTGCCATGCCTACACACATTTTACCTGCCAAAACATCCACAGCTTTTCATACTGCCAACTTCGCAGCCTGTACCTTAAGTCCTTTCTTCTCAGTTTGCACAGTTATTTTTGGAAATCAACATGTGTTATGTTGAAAAATATTTTCTTTCCATCCCTAAAGCCCTTAAATGTATTTATTAGTATAAAATGAGAGCTTTTTCCTTCTATTTATTAAAATCTGGTGTAAAGCAATAACATCCATTATTAGACTTTCCCACAAACACACACATGTATACAAACAAAAGCCAAAAAAAGGTGCAAAACCAGTTAAATTCCCAATGATAGTTTTCTTACAAGTATTCTTGGGGAAAAAACAATTGAAGGAAATGTTCACAGAAAAGTAGCTCTGAAGAGCTACTGGATCTTATAGACAACACCCAGTAGATTAGGGCTGGAGAGAACAGGCAGTTCTCTCTGGATGCAGATCTGTCTGGAGGGGCTGGGATTTCCCAAGCCAGCACTGAAGAGACAGCCATGTGTTGATAAAAACAACAGTTTACCTAGGATGAGTTTTAAAATCATTCTGGGATGTTCTATCTCTGTTTCTATCAAATTTTGAGTATGAAATTTTGAGTAAAAATCATTTCAGGAGAGTTATGTGTGCAGGGTTAAATGAATTCTGAACACTTCTGAAAAATCTTCATTTGGTCCTTTGTGGAATCTTAAGGCAAGGAAAGAGGTGGTCAGGTTATTAGATTATCTTGCCATTGAGTTACTATTAGTGATTTCCCATATTATACCCCTCCTGAAATCAATTATCCCTCTTTTCCTTTCTAGGAAAAAAAACAAAACAAAAAAAAAAAAAAAAAAAAAACAAAAAAAAACCAAAAAACCCCACAAAAAACCAAAACACAAAAACCAACCAAACAAACAAAAACAACAACAAAAACAAACAAAAAACTCGCAAAAAAACCAACAAAAAAACCCCCCCAACAAACTACATTTTGGGGTGTTCCATGTATGCATGTCTAGCTGCCCCCTCAGACAGAAAGCCAGAGCCAGGATGGAAGCTGCAGTGGGGGAGAGAAGGTATCTGCCTTTTTCCTGGGCAGGCTACTGATGGCAGAATCCTTGAGCACTTTTAACTCACTGGTTCCTATGGATTAGCACAATGAAGCCACAGAGCACACTGGCTTGGACATTTTAGTTTGTGAAGCTGTCTCCTGGTCAAGTCATGAGGCTTCATAAGGTTTTCTCTGTGAATCCTTCATTCAGCTCCAACACTAATCAGCGTCCAGATAATTTTTTTCCCTGAAGCCCTAAATCACTTGAATTCCCTGGAGAATGATAGGCAGAACTGTATTGAATGACATACTAAAACATTGTGGCATTAGATTCAGCTGACACTGAGATGCTCCCCAACTATTTCCAAACTGACTTCCATAATCTCATTTCATTTGCAGTCAATTAACAAGACTGGCACTTTGCAGTGCTCAACAAGGCAAACCAAAAAAATGTGGTGCAGCTGCCAAAATCATCTCCCTAAAAGTCAGATCAGGTTTTGTTTGTGTGGTTCTTTCTTTGCTCCATGCAAGCAGAAGGGCATCCCACATACCAACAAAGGTTTACTGCATTTTTCTAAAAATATGCTCTTCCAAGCAACCACATTCTCTGAATTCTGAGCAGCAAAAAAGCACCACCTCAGCTGCTGCTTATATTGAGCTGAGCCAAAAAAATATATCAGACTTTGCCATCTCTGGGCAGGCTTGTCAGTGTCTGGCAAACGCATGTAATACACGGTGGTGAAAAATGCCCGCTCTCCTCCACAATAACAAGACTGATAGATGAGATTAGCCTTAGTACAAAGAGATGATTAAATGCCTTTTTGACATAGAATTGGGTACTGTACAAGTTCTTCTAGCAAGGGAAAAAATAATGTTTTTTACAATGAATGAAGCAACACCAAGAGATAAATGTTTTGAAAAAAATCCTAGTTTGCAAAGTTATCTCTGCATGATGCCACAATACGTCCATTTATTCACTTGGATTAGACTTTACAGTATCAGCCACTATTCAAGGAATGGTATGTGCTCATGCAGGTAATAAACATCACTTGCCAAAATAATAAATAACATTTAAAATTATGCTGACAACTCAACTAACCAGAAACACTGTCCAATGTAATTGTACTGGATGAAATTCTGCATTCACTGAAGTCAATAGTACATGACCAGGAATTCACATATTGTTCTTATTTAAGTACAGCTGTTTTGCAATGTTTATTCCAAGCAAACTTGGATTGTAAACATGCAGCAGTGTCAAAAAGAGTTGAGCTGCATTGCTATCCAGATACTTACAGATTTGCCATTTGGGTTGCAATCTGGCCCGTTATACAACCTATTAATTAGTTCTACAACTTCTCTCATACGTTACTCAGGCTGCCTCTCTTTTCCAAATTTCTGGTTTTCTAGCTGCTAGTTTTTAATTGCCATATCAGATAATACTGTACATGGGTCAAGAGCTGTTAGCAGGTTTCCTGTGCTTGGCAGTGCCTTGAATTCTGTAACACTGCTAAGTGTGTCTCTATCGAACCTCTGAAGCAGGAAAATCCAGAGCTAACAGCATCACCAATACTTTATCTCTTCCCACAGGGGCTGGCACAACTCTCCAGAAATTGTGGTAGTTGTCATGGACAGAGCCAACACTGCCTCATAAAGAGGAATAAACAGCTGTGTCACTCAGCCAAGCCTGCTGTGTCCCACCCATCTCTGCTCTTCCATCCACCTGCACATCCTCAGCTGCCTCAGCCCTGTTACCCAGAGCTGCCCTGACTGCTGCAGGCAGGGCTGGATGTCACAGGCTGTGCCTCCCACATTAGATGGGGACAGGCATGTCTGCAGCTGGGCTCCACAGTCACAGGGCACTGTGGGAGGGTGCAGATAAAGGAGGGCACTGCAGTGGTCGCACAACAACGTGGAAAGGAAGCAATGCAACAGCAGGTGGCATCAACAGGACTTGGGGCAGCTCTGGAGTGAGCTGTGCGGCACAAGAGTGAGGGGGGCTGTGCCCAGTATGGCCCTGCCTCCTGAGCACAACTCAAACTTGTACTGAAAGCAGCTTTGCCTTACAGCATCTCCAGGGCTCCACAGCATCTGGCAGGAACTGCTGAGTTATATTAGAACAACTGCCTGTTGTACACCTAGGCACATCAAGGAACTATTGTTCTTGTAGTGAGTCCTTCCAAAACATCTTCTTTCCTGTTTCCTGCTGGTTACATGCATGGATTTATATATATATGTATGTATATGTATATACACACATTTGATAAAATTAAATTTTTGACCTTTGAAGTACAAATGTCTTAAATAAAGGCATTCACATGTAATGATAGTGGCTTACCTACATCCCTGTCCCTGATACAGTAGTCTGGAGAGCTTTCAAAGTATACCAGGTCATTCTTAGTTGGCTTCTTAAATTTCTTATTAGCCACAGTGAAACCCGTGCCATCTTGATTCATGACCACCTGAATTGCTCCATTGTATTTCTTCCACAGGTAATCTCCTGTTCTCCTGAAGTCTGCCATGGCCAGCCAGCAGGTCCTTAGAGTGCAGGATCCACTCACACCGTGACACTTGCACTCTTGTTTCAAAAACCGCTTCACAGCCTGTTTAGAAATGCACAGGTAACTATAAATATACACAGGTAAAACAAAGTGGAATTGATTAGTTGCTTCTCAGCCCTTTTCCAGCCATCCTGCAGTGCCAGGCCAGCGATGGGGCTCCAAATTACGGTCTGTAGTGACACCCACTGGTAGCATCAAGTCATCCCCAGTGGCTGCTCTGCTCTGGCTGCTTGACTCAGCGTGCCCACAATCCTCCTGCTGGGCTTGCCCTCCTGCTCCTGCCAGTCAGCCCAAGGATCGGCAGGGTCTATAGTGCCAGGACACAGACTGGACAGGAGCAAACAGTCAGAAATGGCCACAATCATTCAGCGCCTTGGGAGGTGAAGGTGCCCCCTTTCCCCATTGTTTCAGCTGCAGGATCACCATGCTGACCACTCTGACCCTCTCCAGCTCATCTCCATCAAGTTGCCCTTTACCCTGAACAGCATTTCAAATATTGCCCAGAAATTCATATATAAATTATTTTTAAAAGACTGTGTAAAGCATTGTACCTGTGCTAGGCATCAGACCTATGCAGAATCTTAAAATACAGTATACTTAAAATGCTTATACAGATTTTAACCAACATTTTAGGATAATATCTTCATTAGTTTGCACTGGAGAGATCATCCTTATCATTAATTTAACATCTGGATAGTATTAAAGCCATTTCAGCTTCATCTCAGACATTTAAGCTATCTGTATGATGTTGGAGAACAACAGATGGGTTCACAGACAGTAAATAATTCATTCCTAATTATGTAGATATGGATATTTGATCTATAAATATTATGCCTTAAGGGTTCATGAAATATGAACTTTTTAGAGTTTGTACAAGAGGAATGTCATCATAGGAGGAAGGTAAGAGAGAGGAAAGCTCCATGATTAGAAGTGAGACATGCACAGTGGGGCAGCCTTTTTCAGTCAAGCACTTAGTAATAAAGTGAGAATGTATTATAAAACCAAAGGATGTTCAATTTTCTTTCCAACTTGTAAATGATATGAATACTTCAAAGAAGTCACTGGCATTCCCACAGCCCCATTTCATTGCCATATCACAGATCTGGGATTTAAGCAGATGCTTGGTTTTAATTATCTGAGCAGAAATCAATTTAACTACTTGTATGTTTAAAACAACTTTCTGGAATAGTGTAAGAAGCACATAGGAATATGATCTCTTTTTTGTCAGCAATGTTCCTATACTGACACACAGCACATTATGTTCTATGATTCACATGAGAATATTAAAAATATTTGTTCTATTTATTTTTTCATTAGCACAGTTGGAATAGTTTTTGGAATAGTTTTAAGAGAGATATCAACACCCCTTTTGGGGGCAAGAAGGAGCCAAGGGCACAGATGGTCTTACCCAGGTCAAAAATGCCACCCTTGTGGGGCAGCTGCGGTGGTGAGATCCCTGCAAAGCTAAACCTACACTACTGTGAATACAAAACAATGTCTCTGTCCATAAAGCAGGCCCTAGAGCATATGAGAACATACTCATTATTTTAAATTGAATGTATTTATTAAAATTTCTTTATCTTTTTCTATAAATCTACCTTAGTATTTGGCAGAGGCATTTTTAAAACTTAAAAATAATAAGATGCTCAAATACTACAGGAAGTACTTCCCATCATGGAACTTATTCGACCCTACAAAAATCTTTGTGTTGTAGACTTCAGCCTCTTTTGGACAGTAGCAGAAACATGACCACAGTACTGCATGTGCCTATCACTGATCTGAACAGCCTCATCTGCCTACATTACATATTAATTACACCTGCTGGCAATAGGCAGGTGGAGGAAAGATGCTGAAGAATAAAATTTTTTCAGGGAAATAATCTACTTGCAGTACAAAAAAAGATCAGAATACAAACAACTTAATTCCTCTTAAATACACATTAAGGAAGATATTAAGGAAGATTTTATGTATTAAATATACATAAAGATAAGACATAAAAAGTCTCTACAAATAATTCCAGATGTGCTTGGTCTAGCACAATAAAATGGTTTTTTCTGTATTTCAGATGTCATGGGAGCAGCAAATTTTTAACATGTTTTTAAAAATGAAACAGCATATTCCAGTTTCATGCACCATTCTTTTTATAGCTACCACCACAAAATGTTAGTGCAGCTATTCCTCAGCCCTTGCACCAGAGGTGGGCAATACACCTGGCAACTACTCCTCCTACTCACCTTCAATGTGAAGGTAAAGACTTTTTTAGCTGAAATTCAGGAATGGTATTTTCATACAATGTTTAGGAAAGGGGTTGCAGGTCATGCTACGAGGCCATTGCCTTTTGGAGGGATGTGTATTTTGGATTTTTTTTCTTTAAAAAATTTCTGCTCATTTGTGATAAAGTTTACCATATACATACAGGAATGGATAGAATGTTTTTTGTTTTTTTTTTTCTCTAGAGTTATTTTGAATTTGCTCTTTGCCAAACCTATTCTTCAGTATGATCTTCAGCCTCTCTTAGGAATTTGTATTCTGTATCAATGAAAAAATAAAACTCCTGCTTACATAAGACCTAGGCTCAAAATAAAACCTCCATCCAAACTGATCCTGACCTTAGACTCCTGCTTAACTTCCCACACAAGGAGGGACTGAAGTGACTCCAACAGGAATACTGTTAGGCAGTTGAATTCTGTCTGTTTGTACATCTCTGTGACACTGAACCTCCAAGGAAGATAGAAACAGCAGCTCAGGCTCCTGCTCTTCCTGTGTTTCTCCATAGCTGCTGAGACCAGCAAGGGCCAAGCATTAACTGCCCCAGACACACCAGAGCTGTCCAAGACCATCTCTAGGCATCTATTGCATGGACACCCACCTTCCTTCCAGCTCTGTTGTTGTGAAGGTTCATCAGTGCCCTGGCATCTTTTCCTTTCCGTTCTTTGGCATCCACAAAGGCTCTGGCAAATTTAATGCCATAGTCAATGTTATCACTGCAGCCACCCCAGTCAAAATGGCCCTTGCTGTCCTTGGCAGAGCCTTTCTTCTTGGGATCACAAGAGCAGGATTTCAGCTCCCCTTGGCTACATGCCCTGGTGATGGCAAAAACAACTCCAGCAGAGGAGATGGCATGTACAAAAGCAGATTCTCGACTACCTGAAACAAAAAAAAGTCACTTTAAATATCATTGGGGTAGCTACTTTGAGTGGCTGTCCTATATCCAAAACAGTTAGACTGGACTTTTTTGCAGAGCAAAAGATAAACTAGACTGAAATCACACAAATACACATTCCCTGGAGCCAGAATTAGTCATGGCTTAAGCTTGGACCCCTCCCTGGTAAAAGCTCATCAATATAGTGTTAGAGTTGGAAAACATTAAACATTTGCTTTTGATATTGATTCATATACTTTCATGGATCAGTTGTTTTGTACAGATATGTGAATAGGACAGCTGGTATTCCTATCATGTTTCACGAATTTAGAAGAATATATGAAGTGCTATGTGAGAGATAAGTTTAAGAAATTATTAAATAGGGACACTAAAACAACATGCATATTGCAAAATATTGCAAGTAACTCTTGAAGCTAGATTTTTCTCTCCTGAAGCTCTTGGAATAGACTTTCCTGTTTAAACCATGCTAGGGAGAAAACTTGGGTGTAATTTTCTGAAAAATAAGTTAATATTATGTCTTCTGCCTAGAATCAAGCCCATAACTGTAATTCACACAAATAAGTTCCATTAAATCAATGGCACCGCTTGTGTCATGCTTGAGGCAGGATCTGGTCTGGCAGCTGTGACTTCTTCATGCCAGCTGCTCTGGCAGCTTTCCCATCTCCTAACCAAGATACTTTATTATACCAAAGATTATCTGAATTTCTAGACTATATCTACTCATAGGTAATTAGATACATATTTCAATGTAATAATTGCTTTTATTTTAAGATGCAGTAGTTTACAATACAGAGCTACATTACACTGCCACAAATCTATTTATGGTAATGGAATATTTTCCTACTTTTAAAGTTTTTAGTATAGAAGGAACAACTAGTAGATTTTTTGTGTAATATCTAAGAAAACTTGCAGTGAGAGAGACCTCTTTGCAGGGCTTGTAAGCCTTAAGTAATGTTAGTACAGTAAAAGAGTATCCCAAAGACAAATGTTAACAGTGACTTTTTTGTAGAGGCAGAATTACACCATAAAACATAATATTTAGTATTTCAGTTGCAATAGCACCAGTATGTTTGACTTACAAATGGGCCCTCAAGTTCCACATGCTGTGCAAGTCTTTTGCAAATGGCAACTGGGCAAACCATGCCTTCCCTACACTGCCTTCAAAATCAGGCAGGAGTTGCCACGGCTTGTTAGAAATCACACTCTTTTGAAGACCTATTTCTGAGAAAACTTATTCAGAAATATCGAAAAGTTTTGAAGTGTTAATTAAAAAGAAACACTTGATATTGTTGGAAGAGAAAAGGTTTATTTGAGCTTATTGAACGAATCAATTTTATTAGAGCACTATCAAGCTACATTTCCATGGCAATCACAGCCTGATCAGGCTCAGTGCAGAGCTCAGAAGCCTGATGCTGTCATTCTCTCACATGAGCCAACAGTGAAAACTTCACTTTTGGAAAAACTGCATTTTTACTTTTTTTATTAAATAGCCTCATCATTATTAGGCTATGTTCTGCCAGACATGTTTTCCTGAATATCAGACAAACCTCACTGAAAACTTCAGCCTATGGGTGACGTTACTGGTTACTCACAAATAATTGCTAAGGGAACATGAAGTTGGTTACAGGAACCAATGGCTCATCAGTAGCAGAACCGAGCATGGAGTGAAAATCCCCCTGCCTGGGTCAGTGTGTCTGCCATCCTCCTCTCTGTCCCTGCCAGGGGGGCAATGGTCCCAGGGTACTTTCCTCCTCCCCTCCTTGCAGGTGCCTGGCTGCTCACAGCTTAGAATGACGCAGGGCACATTCCAGGGACACAAGTGCCAGGGCAGGGTCAGTGCACTGGCTGCACACCAAGGAAGGCCATGTGCACAGGGTGTGGCACTTGGTGACAAGAGCTGCAGTCACTAACAATCTCAGCAGGTTTATCCCTCGGGTAAGGACATTCTGACACAGTAACAAATCCCAGCCATTTTTTTAGGGTCAAAAGGGCCACATCTGAGATCTGAAGACTCACTAGGTGCCTTACTCCGACCTTCAGATGACAGCACCTCCCTGCTTAACCATCCTCCCTCAGGGTGGGAAGCACAATGTCGTTCCCTCAGTTGCTTGGGGTCTGCACAAGCCCGGCTCACCTCTATCAGATGTGTGCCCTGCCTCCCTCTCTCCCGGAGCCTGACCAGAAACGCCGCAGTGCCTGGAGGGCAGTGCTGCCCCGGCATGGGCACAGACAGCACAGCCCTGGAGGCACTGACTGCACCCTGGGGCCGCCCTTCCCCGGCGAAATGCCCCAGCGGGAACCGGCCCGCAGGGGGAATTATCTCCTGATATCCCAACACAATGGTCTCTGTTTGCACTCGAGCTGCCCCTCTCTGCAGGCCCCATCCTGAGTGCTGGTACCCTGAGGCTGGGTGCGATGGAAAGTTTTCTATCCTGCTGCCACATTCTGCTGCCTCAATTTCCCTGTAGGCCTTAATATGTGGGTTTGATACCCATTTTACACCAAAAAAAAAAAAAGGTAAAAAGGAAAAAGAAAAGTTGAGAGCTGCAGAACTAGCTCCTAATATGCCAAAACCCCACATTGTCTCCCTGATTTGATACAGGTTTTTAAGAAATATGGACCTTCGTGTTATCATATACGCTGTTCTGCTGTCTGTGAGACCCTAAAATAACTTTGCATGTCCTCTTCCTTTCTTCCTGAAACGTGCAACCAAGCTTCACCCTTGCTAAGGATGAAGGATACAGGAGGATGGCCACCGCTTCTCATCATTCCCGCACACTGCCCAGGGGGTGCCAGCCCCAAAGCAGCCCCGTTACCCTCATGAGGAACACTTGTACCCTCACGCTGACTCTCCACAGCCGCTTTTACCCTCGGGCCGCGGGCTGCAGGCCCCACCCAAGCCCGGGCAGCCCCTCCCTCAGCGCGGCGGGCCCGGCACTCACTGCGCAGCAGGACGCGGCCGAGCAGGCGCTGCCCCCGCTCCAGGGCGTTGCAGTCCCAGCGGTGCCGGCGGAACTGGTGCTGGCACTCGGCCGTCCAGGCGGCCACGCCGCGGCCGATGGAGAGCATGGCCTCGGGGTGCCGCCGGCACAGCTGCCGCTGCCGGCTCACCAGGCCCGGCACGTTGTCGCACATCACCCGCGAGGAGCCCACGGCGCCCATGTACCTGCGGGAGGGAAGGGGCAGGGCAGCACCCGGGGCCGCGCCGACCCCCGGGCACCGGCCCCGAGGGAAGCAGGGTCCGCAGCGCCCCGGAGCCTTCCTCTGGCGGGTCTCGAGCTGCAGCTACCTCTGCCTTTTTGGTGGGAATCCTTTACAATTAGTCATCGACCCTGTTTTTTTTTTAATAACGTGAAGTATTCAGGAGAACCCCAAGCCCCACTATTGCAGCTCCGTGCAGTACTTAAAAAAAAAAAAAAAAAAAACAACAAACCTTGAAAAAATTAAATTACATCATCTGTATCCAGATGGTCTCTATTAGTCCTGAAACGTTTCGAAAGGTACCTTTCATAAAATCCAAACTTCTATAGGTGTCTTTTGAAGGGATCAAACAGAAGAAAATGTCCTTTTCTTGAATTTTCATTATTTTATACGATCATAAAATCGTTAATGCCGTAACTTCAAAAAAATATATAGTTAAGTCGCATTTCGAAGACACCATGACAAAAAGCCATCACAATAAATAACGTTTATACGACTAAGGACACAGATAGTCATTTTATTGAAACATGCCCAGTCTGATAAATCGGCCTTTGAATGCCCGTCAGCCAGAGTCAAGGTTAAATGTGTTCCCCAGGATTACAAGGGGTTTAACTCCTCTCCTACACCAAGACTTTCCAGCCTGGGCTTGTTTGGGGTCCCGAGTTTGAGGGGCAGGTTTATGTTTCCACTCCAACGCGTTTTGCAGCGAGCTGCCTGAGACGCCCCACGCCGACATCAACTATCCCTTGAAGCCGGGCCCTGCGCTGCCCGCCGGGCTCTCAGCCCCCTGCTCTGGCACTTTGCAGTTCAGCGAGCACCGTGAAGGAGGGAGGGGCGGGGGAGGGCGAGGAAGAAGGAAAAAATAAATTAATAATAAAAAAGTAGCGCCGCTGTAGCCAATTCCCAGCGCCGCCGGGGCGCGGATGGGCGGCCGCCAGCAGCGGCGGGCGGCAACCCGCGCCCGCGCCCCTCGGGGGGGTTCCCCTCCCGCCTCCCGGCGCTCCTCCCGCTCCCTGCGCGGCCCCGGGCGGTGCCCGCTGCCCCTGCCGGGCCGGGACCCCCGCACCGCTGCCGAAAGCCCCGGGCAGCCCCCGCAGTTGCGCTGTGCTCATACGGAGGAGGAGGAGGAGGTCGGAGAGCCGGGACGGGGTGTGGAAGGAGGTGCCGGGACCGTCTAAATGCGCTCGCTTTAAGGCCGGGCTTTCTGGACCGGAGCAGCTGGGAGCAGCGAGCTCTGCTTCTGCGAGACTAAGAGGGAGAGGCTTTCCCCACCTTCCCTAAATCACAATTAATCCGACCCCACCTTCCCCAAGAGCAAATAAAAATTTCTGGAATTGCACAGCTTACCACCATGAGGAGGTGACTGGTGGGGTCGCCCAGACCAAGATCAAGGGAAGAGACCACCAGATCCCAGGGAGAAAGTTCATGTTAGAAACGCTTCGGTCCACATCAGGTCAGTTGCGGGGGGCAGAAGAAATCCCATGGAGCACCAAGGACGAGCAGGGACAAACGCAGCTTGAGGGCTACTTCTTTCCCGTGGGTCAAAAGCACCTTCGCATCCTTACGCGCGATCGCGCGGCTTAGTGATCCTCTGCCGGGATACGGGGGTGCCAGTTGTTGCACCGCTCTGGATTCCTCTCGGCTCGCCCTGCACCAAATCCCTCAGGACATGGAGTTCAGCCCCACTCCCATCCTTCATCTTTGCCCCGATCCAGCTCTTCCCTGCAGTCACGGCAAAACTGAGGGGCTGGTGTGGGCTGCTCTCAGACTGGGTGGGTTCTGCTTTGGTTGGTGTTTTTTTTCCTCTGAAACTCTGATGGATGAAATGATGTCAAGAGACACTGGGGGAAGAGGAGGAGGTAACACCTCTGATTAGGCAAGGAATCCCGAGGAGCCAGTTGCTTTCCAATAACCCTACAAGCAGACAGTGAGTTCAAACCGGCCAGCAGATGTTACGCGACCTGCTGCGGAGCCGGCGGCGGCCCCGGCAGGCTGTTACAGACCGGCAGCACTTGGCAGCTCTCGGGGTTTGGCACGACGGCAATTCATGGCTCGGTCCGCGCACCCGCGAACACCGAGCACGGAACGGAACCGCGATCCGGTGCAAGCAGAGAAGGAGAGAACCAGGGCAGTCCCGGTATAGGGTGGACGCCGCCCTGCCGCCTCCCCTCGCCACGGGCACCGCAAAGCCGGGCCGGCTTCCCCGCGGGCACCGGCGCCGCCCCCGCCCCGGGCGTCCCTGCGCAGCCCCGCACGGCGGGGACTCCCGGCCCACGGGCTCCGACACCGGGACGGGCTACGCGCCCCATCGCGCCTGAATCCCGGCATGGGGGAATCCACCGCCGCCGCACCGCTCCCCGGCCCGAGAGGCGACGGGCGGCCCCCGCCCGAAAGAGGGGAGATGCGGCCGGGGCTGGAAGCCAAGACAAGAAGGGATTAAGAGACTTTTTTCACTTCGTATCATTTCTGCACAGCAAATACAGGGTTAACACATATTTCAAACAACGAACCCTCATTACCAATCTGTAGATGCCCCACTTCCGAGACAGCATTCGTTAGCTGAAGAAAGGACAAATAAATGCCCAAGGTTGCTAAGTGAGTTAGGGACTACACAGCTCTTGTTACTAAAAGAAGCCTGCAGTTGTTAACTCCAGGTGAAAATCCTGGAAGAGCAAGCAAGAAAGCATCCCTTAAAAGCTGTTCTTCAGGCTGTATATCACAGCCACTCCCATGTTTCTCGGTACGACTTCTCAAGATTCCAGACATTGAACTAGATGTAGGCACCATTTCATAAGGAAAACTGAAAACGCAGAATTATGTGAAGTTTTGAGGTGCTAACATTCACCCACTACTAACTTAACCTGAAAGAAGTACCCCAAACAATCCTCAGAAATCAACACCAAACTACCACCCCCAACTGCAACGTCAAAATCTTTTGACTGCAAAGACTTCCGAGTAAGAATAATTGAAGCTTGGGACACACGAATGCTTCCAGAACTGTACTTGCCCAGAGGCAACTACAGCTCCTCTTACTAACTCCAGCAGGTCTTAAAAGCAGCAGATGAGCATTCAGTATCTACTTGATAAAATGCAACCAGTGTAAAAACACTCCAATTTTTAGCTTCTGGCCAACTTATTTCTTACATTTACAATACACTTTGGGTCAATTACCGGGGCAGAGAAACACCACTGAGGACAGCAAATTCCAGCAGTATTTTAGACCCATACAAAGAAAGCTACAATCCTCCCTGCTACCAGTTTTCTTGGGCCTGCAGTATAAAGCTGACTTCTCAGAATTTCTCACACCCTTCCGTATTAACAGGAGCTTCTTTAACCTGTGGCTACTGCATTAGTGGCTTATCAACGATATCCTTTTCCCCTCCATTAGTCATATGCCCCATCTGCATTCCAGCTTTATTGCTATTCAGATTCTTTCTCCAACCCCTCCACTTTGTGCCAGCCCTACAGAAGTTCACCTTGGATCCATTATTTCTATTAACAACCACACTCTCACTAGAGAGAATGACAAAACAGGCAAGTTTGAAAAAGAACATGGGAAACCACACTGGTTTTGCACGGCCACATTTAGGTAGCAGGGGGTCACAGGGGTGATTTCTGTGCAAAGGCACCAGAAGCTTCCCACATGTCTGACAGAGCCAATGTCAGCCAGCCCCAAGATGAACCTGCCATTGGCTAAGGTCAAGTCCATCAGTGATGGTAGTTGCACCTATGGGACCACTATTTGATGATGCAAAAAAACCCCTCTGCAACAGCAATTGTGCCAAAGTGTGTTAGACAACATGAGAGAACAGCTGTGGAGACCCCCAGGCTAGTGAAGAAACAAGGGGGAGAAGGTGCTCCAGCTGCCAGGACAGATTCCCAGGCAGACCACAGTGAGTCAGGCTGTCCTCCTGAAGCCAACACAGGTCCATGGTGAAGCAGAGATCCACCTGCAGTTCACAGAGAACCCCACAGTGTGACCCTGTGGGAAGCTCATGCTACAGCAGGGTCATAGCAGGACTTGTGCCCTACAGTGGAGCAGTCTATTCCTGAAGGACTGCACCCCATGGGGGGAGAGGGGGGAACCCGCATTGGAGCAGTTTGTGAAGAACTGCAGCCCCTGGAAAAGACTCAAGTTGAAGAAGTTCATGGAGGACTGTCTCTCTGGAGAGAGGGCTGGTTCCTGATGCAGCCTGGAAAGGCTGCTGGCCTCCCTTGCTGCAAGAAAAGACTGAATCTAGAAATCTGTAGGTGTCTTCACCAAGTTTCGCATGTGCACAGTTTCTCATACAGTTAAGAAATCATGCCATATGCAAAACAGGTGACAGTGGAGTAGCCAGAGCACAGAAAGCCCCATTTTCTGCACACCTTTTGAAACAAGCTGAGGTTTTTCAATACAGTAATGAAAATAATGTATTTAAACCTGTATTTCTACACTCAAAAAAGACTATTTTCAGGAAAGATGAAGGCATGGAAGGCTCATCTGAATTTTTTTTTTAAGAAAAGCCCCACCAAACTCTTAAGTAGAACACATATTCCCATATATACTACAGCCAGTAGCACATCTTAAAAGAACTGAAAATCCTTTCCCAGAGGTATCTCTCTAAGTCCCACTTCCAGGGACTGTGGCTCTATAATAGATGAAATTACACCATTTGGATCAGGATAAAAACTAGAAGTAATTGATCAGGTATTAAACCTGCTAATATCATATAATTCCTGTCATGCCAGTGATACCCCATTGTCATATCTCACTCAGATCTCACTACAGCCCCATTACCTGAAAATTCTTATTTCTGGAATAGGGGAATTAAAATTTTCAACTACACACTTCCCCCCCCCACCCGCCTCCAGAACAACAAAATGACAGCACGTCTTCAAAAGCAGAAATCTGCATCTCAGATACCTGTTAGGCCTTCTAGGCTTTGTAGCCTTGCTACCTACTAACAGGTATCAAAACTGTGTTCTGTACATAAAGATCCAAAGCAACATTTGTAGCACTTTACAGTGTGCATTATTACATTTGTAGTAACACAGGAGTTTTATTTGAAAAAGACAAACTGTAGCTTTTGCAGAACTGGTGAAATAGAGAAGGCAAATGCATCAACCATCTGCTAATGAGGAAGTGATAGCTTTGGGAAACACCTGTAAGGTTCAAAGACAACAAAAGATAGAAGAATAAATTGTACATTTTAAGTCTTATCTTTAACAAGGCACTTGGATGAAATAAAAGATAAACCAAACACATGCTGAGGGTAGTAGAGAATATAGTAGAAACACACGCTCAGTCTTTCTCAATTTAAGAAAACACATAACCCTGTAAGAACGGTGCAATACAACAATAGCCCAAAATGCTCTTTATTAGTTGTAATTGGCTAGCAGGAATAATTAAGGGTGATGTCTTACAAAAGGCCAGGTACTGCACAAGTCACATTTAAAGAGCAGGGCAAATCCCAAAGCACAGAAGAGAGACACAGGACAAACAAGTCACAGCCTATCTTAGATAGGAAAATTAAAAAAAGAAAAATCTTGCAGTTCCTTCAGATCTCCACAGGATCACCCAAGGCCCTAATTTTACACAACAGCCTACAGACTCAGAAAAGGCCATGGTATGAATAATCATCCCTATGAAGACAAGTTAGGTATACAATGACAGCTCCAAGTAGGAACCTCACTGCATGTTGAAACAACCAGGTATCCCACAGGATTTGGCCCGAGGTCCAATTCACTCAGTCCTCAGCATCCCAATTTGCACTACTGTAGGAGGATAACAACAGCAGCAGGGCTTCGAAGTTTACCTGCTTAATACATGCAAAGCTCTTTAGCATTCTCCTCCAATCCCCTCATAGATGTGCAAATCATTGTATTCTTACCGTTCTGGGATAATGACTGCAATTTGATGGCTTGCAGAAGGAGGCCTCTCAGCAGGGACGTTTTCATATGAAGGCTCCCTTAGGAGCTGGTGGGGGTAAGAATTCTGAAAGTGTAGCTCAAGGGCCAGGCATTGAAGGAATCTTTTCCTTTGCTTCCTGCCCTATCACTACCATATTGTGACACCTTGTCAGAGAATTTGAAAGAGGCACTGCAGCAACATGAAATTGAATAAAGGATATTGAAATGCTTCATCTAAGCCCGAGTCGGGAATTCACGAAAGTAAATGCAATTTCATTTTTTAAAAATTATACGGTATGTTAAAATACTCTTTGTTCATTTGGCTCTTTAAATGTCCTCCTCATGCAATGCAGTTTCTCACTGACCAATTAATGAAAACAGCTTAAAGTGGTTACTCCAAGACCCTTGCTTCTTGTGAGTGGTTTATGGAATTTTGAACACTCTACTTAAACAGTACAGGATGCCGAGGATGCTGCTGGCATAAAGTCTATGTTTAACTTAAATGATGTTCACATGTGTGTTTGCAATTAGGACTATAAGCACCAGAAACAGGTGATCCATAAGATAATTCATAAAGACCAGCTTCTTCCAAATGTATTTTGGACATCATCTCCTGAAGTTCAGACCTTTGACTCCCTCCTGCAAAACCCACTTTACTATAATGCTCACACTTGAAAAAAAATTACCAGCAACTATCATGCATTACTTTTTTCTCCACTAAGTATTTTACACCAAAGCCATTATAATTTAGTCAAATACTGATAAAACTTCTCTGGAGCAGATTTTCGGTTCATCTGCAAGAGCTCCAAGTTAAGCTTAAAAGGCCTCCAACTGACCAGATCTTTTCTTCAAATTGATGGAAAAAGAGTTTGAATTTTTGTTTTCTCAAATGTCAATATCTACTAGCGACAGGAAATGCATCTCTTGAAATGAAAGCTATATTCAGTGTCCTTTGAAGTGGCTTTGTTAATGCAATTGGTCACTTAAATGGGGAAGTAAGGGCTAAGAAGCAGAATCTTTTGAAGGGCAGAAACTTTTGAGCAGTTGAAATAATTCCACTTAAATAATGCAAAAGTACATGTAGGAAACAGTCTGTAAATATGCCTGGCCACTCCCCCTCCACTACCAACCCAAGAAACCCCAAACACCTTCACCCAACAGAAACTCCCAAAAGACATTAGGTGTCAAAGTTCTAGTACTACCTGTGAGCCAACCCATCACTGAGCAACTGCATTGGAACTGTATTTTGAGCTGATTAGAGGAGGAGCAGTGTGTATATAAAAGGTGATGTTCCTTCCACAATACAAGCCCTGTTAGTTTAGGATCAATTCTAAGTTAGTATGAAGAACCAGAGAACTATTTTTTAAGTATTTCCTTTTATATACTTTGTTCATGCTGATAGAATGTTCATTTTCACTTCTGGTAGATGGTGGTGGTGAACACAGCTTATCCCTTCTGACACCAGACTGGGAGCAGAATAAAACTGAAAAAACACCCAACTTATGTTGGTTTTGCCTCTGGCCTCATCACTCTGTAGGATGTTCCTGGCATCGAAGGAGTAAAGGAGGTAAAACAAATAAAACAATTGCAGTAACAAGGAAACACATGAACACCCAATGCAATTCTCTAAGACAAGCAGAAAACAGCAGTAACAATGATTGGAATAGCACCTAAGTTTTTATCTTCTCCTTTCTAGTCTCTAGAGGGAATTCCAAAGGTTAAGACACTAGACAACTTTCTGAAAACTCAGAGACCAAGTTTCACACACCCATTCAGGTTTATATTTTTAGACTCTTTTTGTTTCATTTTGAAAGAAAAATTTTCCTTCCAAACTATTCAGAATTTTTACAGATGCTTACTGAAACCTACAAAAACGTAACTAGTTTGAATTCACTTACACCAACTTCCTTTTCTCCCAACATACCTGGTTTAGTGAGCAGATCAAAACCAGTTAGAAATGTTTCACTGTGGGATTACAAACACCTTTTTAAGTGGAGAAAATATTAAGAAAAAGTTTGTAGTGAAAGACCAGACCAAGAAAAAACAAGCTGCTATGCCTTCTAAGTTGTCTGCATTCTTACAGCAAAGTACTACTATAATCCTTTTAATAGATGTGATGAAACTCTTAATAGAGGTGAGTATCCCTAAGGAAGCAGATTTCAGGCATAATATAAGTGTCATAGTTCAATGGGAAATTACTTTTTAGACAAAATGAAACAACAATTCTCTTGATTGTGAAAAGAAAAATATACATGTATCTCTCTGCAAGAGAAAAGATCTTTATCAACATAAAATTGAAAGTGATACTGAAAATATTTTAAACTCTGCCAACCCCCAAAACACATCTGCATTATAATTTTAAATACAAACATATGATATATAATCAGAATTTATTTATATTCACCTCTGAACAGGTAAAACCAAAAAACCGAAACTAGTAATTAGTAAGCAATAATCAGTTTTATGCCAAAAAATGAAAAGCAGCTTTGACAACATTTTAGACCCACATTCTATACCAACAATGAATTTCAAAATAAAACCCTAAGATACTCTTAAGTTATTAAAAATTAAAACAGTTATTTTTAGATCAAAACAAATAATCAATACAATTACCAGAGATATGATGAGAAACAACACTAAACTTAAATTCAGGCTCTCTTTGCTACTAATTTAATTACACATAAGAAAAAACCAAATCCAAGCAATGTTACCACTCCCATTTTTACTGATCTTTTTTCCAAGGTGGCTGCTTTTTCTGGAACTTTCACTTGGTTAGGTTCATTCTTTTCTTCATACTGAGACAGATGTTAAATCCATGTAAAAAGTGCAGAAAAAAAAAAGTTAGTGCCAAAGCTTCTTAAGTAGATTATAAAGCACCCATTCATAAGAATCTGCATGCATCTAGGACTGACATTACTTCTTTCTGTCTCTGTCCTACTTAATTTGAAATAAATGTGTGTAAATGTTCACCTTATCTGATGTTCAATTATTCTGAAACATATATTAGTAAAACAAACTGTTCATTTACAAACGTAATTACTCAGGAGTGAACCACTGTTATTATTAGATGCTACAAAAATCTAATAACAAACAATAGAACCTTGACTGTCAAATGTTTTAGCTAGAACTTCTGCCATTTAATTACTAAAAAACCCTGTTTATTTAAAAAGAAAGTTAAATATTTAACAGATTAGACTTACTGAAAATTACAGGGAGAGTGGAAAGTACCTAACAAGTGCCATCTCAAATACATGTTGAACCTGAGTGGAGCCTTGTCATAAAGGACAGCAGGGTTAGGGTCTGATTTCCTACCTTAGTTACAATGCTTGGAAGGCTGTCTCATTTACCATACTTTCAAAAATTATATGCTAAGACATTTACTGCTGGAAAAGTCTTGTCATGACTAAGACAGCGAACAGTACTGAAAACTTCAAGGGAATTTATACAAACATTTAATGTAAGAAGTTAAACTGTGTCACTTAGATTCACAGGTTCACAATAAACACTTGGGTGCTCTACATTCAAAAGTGCCCCATCACAAATTAAGTAGCACAAAAATGTCTTGTATTAAAGTATTCATAAGTGAAATTCATAAAATATAACAGGATTTTACAAAGAAGGATTTTCTTTCTTGAAGTAATGAGAAGGCTGTTTCACACAGGATACAGACACTGTGCTTTGTCTTGACAGCTATAAAACCTTACATCCTTACATACAGATAAAGTCAAGTGGCACCAAACTTGGAATCCTCCCAGCCCTTATAACTGGCCTGCATATAGAGGAGGCAAATATATACACATGTGATGATTGCATATGCAAAAAAGGGAATAAATAGCTAATAAGTTCTTTGCCACAGTTGCTACCTCTTAATATATTTGGTGCTAAGTGATTTATTGGGAGAAGGCTGTTATATTACATTAAATTTACTTAAACTACAGGAAATTGCATTAGTAGCATTATACTCAAGGTCTGAGTTCCACATGGCTTCGTTCAGCAACAGATTCCTTTCTGACACTGATGCTCCATTTACCCTACCCCAGCGGCCGTTCATTTTACCAGCCTATTACTTAAAATGACCCCATCTGACAAGAGAGTGTCACTGTGTTGGCTTGAGAATGACTGATGTGGTGCTAACATCTAGCCTTGACCTCTCCCACCCTCTTCTTTTGTCACTCTACAGAGTTATCTGGGATGCCTCCCATTCAATCCATAAAACCTTAGTATCTTCCTTGTGAGTCAATAATTCCAAACAAAAGATTCCTTAATTAAAAAGTAAGAGTGTAAGTATTCAGCATGGCCTCTATGCCACAGTGGTTGTCCAAAAGTACAGGGATACATTCCAATTAATTCCTTTGTGCAGTAGAAAGAAAAAAGTAGATTATGCTTCCTTATGGAGATTTTCCACACTTCCGTGGAATATTAGAGATTATTTCTCTTCCACCATGAAAAGGCAAAAGGGGGAGAGATCGATGCAATGTCCAAGCTAAGGCTGAACAGCCTTTGGCAGACCAAGGTATGAAACATTTCCCTGACACATGTCATATTTGAGGTTGCATCAGAAACTCGTACACAGTATTTAACAGCCTCACTCACACACACTCACCTCCACCACGAGGTCCTTCAGTTTGTGAACTTCTTCTTCCAACTTTTTAACACTGCAAATCACATCTTTGCAGACTTCAATATAGCATTCAGTTGGTGCCCAGGGCAGTGCCATCTGTTAATAATTACAGTTATTTGCCATAATTACATAATTGTAGATTTTCATATAGTATTCTACAGTTTATGTATTACAAAAGACAGTGCCAGAAAAGGTCTATAATTGCATTTATGATGGGTTTTAATTGTATAATTTATGCACAATAAGCTACTACTCCCTAGCAGCCTTTGTTGGAAACTTTTGTCACTTTAACTCTCCTATCAGCAGAAACATGAAGAAACAAATCTATCTTGTTTAGTTGTATGGCCTAACTATTTGAAATATATTATTTTTAAGAAGTGTCCTTTAGAGAAAGAGCACTGGACAGCTTTCTATAACTATGTAACAACCAAGATGGTTAATGAATATTCATCGTTTTTATTTTACAAGGTGGAATAATGCACTCTAAATCAATCTTCTTTGTGGTTGAATACCTTGTGAGAATTTTTGAGGAAATGGTTATTCATGGTCTGCACAGGAATGATCAGCTTACTACACTCTTTATTCAACTTCTGAAGAAACTTGAGCAATTCATCTTCACTAGAAAAATAAAATTGTTATTTGTCAAATGCTGTAATTTCTTGCAAGCTGAATATCACATATGAATTTTCAACACTGGCTAGTGAGTTAGACATGCAGTTTCATAACATACAAAAAACCCAGTATCATTTTAAAAGTTAGTAGGTGTGAGATATTTAATATCTTAGCAAGTTGTTGGGGTATTTTTCCCCCTGTTTGTCCCATCCCCTGCCTCCCCTGCCTTATTTCTGAATGACAATATTTCTGACCTGCACCTTACATTTTTGAGGTAGATGTGAGGGGAAAAGTCTGGTTTGTACTTTGGAGCTAGGAATGAAATGACTAGGTTTAGGGTAACAGTCTCCAACAGAGTTGAAGAAAATAAGAATTCAATAATACTGGCTTGGCCCTTGGATCTGGAAACATATACCTCAGAGCCTAAAATATCTGACATCTATTTTGAAGAAAATTTTTAGTTGGTGCTCAAACACAAGCAGGAAGTCAACTCTCAAAATTAGTTTGACCCATGTCTCCAAAAAGTGGAGAGAAAGATAGAAAAAATTAACAGATTATTTTCAGCATTAAGTTTCTAAAGCTTCCATGTGACACTGACTCAGCTTTACTGGAATGTCAGAGAATTTTAGTCATAAGTCATGGCGCCAGCCAGAAACTTGCTGCTGCTCACCACGAAGAAGCAAAGAGGGCAAGGAAGAAGATCATCCAATTGCTTTTACTGAGTGAGCTCTCAAACCCTGAAACTCCTGAAAAGTGTCTGTATCTCCAGTAGGAAAGTTTCTGCTAACTCTAAGATATTTGGGTCAACAACAGGCAGGGCCAAAACAAGAGACAATTACATGTTCCTCCTGCAGAGCTTCTTGTTCTGCAGAGCCATAGTATCTGAATAAACTAACTCAGACTCCAACATTCCTCCATTCCCTAGGCAATCAGCTATTGAATGCAGACATGTAACTAAATGCAACATACCCATACCACTTGCTTCTTTCCTCTGAGGTCAAAAAGGTATCCACAAAATTTGTCAAACAGCTAAACTAAGCTACACACCAATGCAGCACATGTATCCAAATGGAGATGGAATTTAGGCCATTGAATGCCACAGAGTGCTTTCCTTCAACTTTGGGCACAGGATCATTAGTGAGTAAAATTTCTGCCACTGCTCAGGACATCTGTGATTTGCAATAGTGCTGAACTGCTAAGACTTTAAGATTTAATACAGAAATATGAAGAATCATTAATAGGTATGCTGGAGGTTTAAAACCAGTACTGGACATGGTTTTCGTGAAGATGGAGAAGTACAAACGCTAATTAGTTTGTTTTTATAAAATAAACTATTGCTTGTTTCAGAACAATGTAACTGAACTGAGTATTTCAGGTAAAGAGCCCAAACACTAAACATCTGGAGATAGTCTAAAAGCTTCTTCCACATTACTACAGTCAAGCCATAGTCATAAATACTTTCTTCTACTTAGATAACTTTTTAGCTGGCATATTTTGTGTTTCATTACAAAGGAAATTATCTTTTGGAATTCTGGAAGGATTCTTGGCAAATACAAAGTATTTTTCATAGGCTTGAATTAGGAGGGGGAAAAAAGAAAAACATTTGTTCTATTATACTATTTCACTACACCACAGTTCTTAAAAAACTCCCCATTTTCATAAATTTTATACTTGTTGAGGTGACATAGAAATGGAAATAATGTTTTCAAAAAATTATCCCCTTAAAAAAGAATTAATGGCTGTCAAAACATCAGTGGCTACACAGTGCTGGACACTCCGTAAGTTTATAATCAATCAGTTCAAGATTTTCTACTATGTTAGTTTTTCTATGACTTGATGACTGATTCTCCTTCTCACAGAATGACTTTGAACAAGTGGGAAGTAAAATCTTTATATAATAGCATGTAAACATAGCCTAAGATTTTAGTCTAAAGGTCAGATGCCTAGAATACATGTCAGGCAATTTTCTAGAAAACTATGCAGTGCTTGCTATAACTGAAGTGCTGTCATATTTTGTGTACTTCAATCTTTAATTAATCAATTATTTTCTGGTTTTGAGAACTACATATCATCTAAACCCACACTATACTAGGAGTAAGATATGTCACTGGTGTGTGAGACTGCACCAGATACTGTGTGGGTATTTCATTGTATTTGGCCACACACAGTGAATGGATAATTTTCTTGCATTTCTCTACTTACTCTCTCTGTTCAGATTTTTAAGATGCTCTGCTTGAATGTATGTACTAACCACTACTGTGGAACAATCTGAAAAAAAGCATACACTTTAACACAAAATGCCTAAAGCTTAAACTGGGAAAAGTCACCTTAAACTGTAACTAATTTTTGCTTGCTGAAGAGTCAACATCCATTTCCAAAGGCACCCAACAGATCCCTGGTCCACCACCTTAGCTCAGCAGCAAAGCCTCTATTTTAATACAAATGCCTCAGGTGCTGTTAGAGCATTTATGGTGTATCTGTATCATACTGATTTATATCCTCCTGCATGCTGGAAGTTTAGTAATTCAGTGCTGCAGCACATGTACACATTTGCAAGATTCTCTTCTGAGAGTACAAAGTTGTATTGATGGAGAATTAAAGAACCATAGAATATCTGGATTGGAAGGGACCTTACAGATGATTTAGTTCCAACCCCTCTGTCATAAACAGGGACACCTTTCACTAAACCAACTTGCTCAAAGTTCCATCCAAACTGGCCTTGAATACTTCTAGGAATGGGACACCCACAGCTTTTCTGGGCAACTTATTCTAATACCTCACTACCTTCACAGCAGAGAGTTTCTTTCTTACATCTCATGTAAACCTGTCCTCCATCAGTCTGAAGCCATTCCCCCTTGTCCTATCACTACATGCCCTTGTAAAAAGTCTTTCTCCAGCTCTCTGGTAGACCCCTTTTAGGTCCTCTCTCCTCCAGGCTGAACACCCCCAAGTCTCTCAGCCTGTCTTCACAGGACTGGTGCTCCAGCCCTCTTGTTCATCTTTGTGGCCCTCTCCTGAACTCCCTCCAGGCTGATGTCCTTCTTATGCTGGGGGTCCCCGAGCTGGCTGCAGTAGTCCAGGTGGAGTATCATGACAGTGAATAGACAGGGAGAATCCCCTCTCAACCTGCTGGCCACTCCAGCTGCAAGTGCACATTTGTTGTGTCATGCAGAGCTTCTTCCAGGAGCTGAATTTGATGGTCCTTGTGGGTCTCTTCCAGCTCATGATATTCTGTGTTTCTGTAATTCTTGTCAGCCAACACTCCCAAGTCCATCTCCTCAGAGCTGCTCTCAATCCACTCTCTGTCTAGCCTGTACTGGTGCCTGGGGCTGCCCTGACTCAGGACGCTTACACTTGGCCTTGCTGAATTTCATGCACCCACCACTCAGGGCTGTCAAGGTCTGCCCTGGGTGTATTCCTTTCCTCTAACACAGCACACAGCCCTGTGTCATTGGTACACATACTGAGGGTGTTCTCAATCCCAGTCTCCATGCCTCCAGCAGAGATGTTAAACAGCACCAGCCCCAACACCAGGCCCTGAGGAGGGTCACTCCTCACTAGTCTTCATCTGGACAGAGAGCCATTGCCCAACACTCTTGCCCAGTGTGAATGTTCAGCCAATTCCTGATCTCTGAGTGGTCTCTGAATGAAATTTCCTCAAAGATCAAAAGAAACATCAAAGTCCTCTATCAGGACATGAGCTCTCTGCTCTTCCAGCCCATCACAGCTGTTCAAGAGCTTTCTCAAATGCCTCGCACATCCTCCCAAGTCTGAGAGCTCAAACTTTGCATTGTGATGCAAAAACATTCCTAAAGCAGGCCACAAAGTCTCTTTTTCAAAAAGACAGTAAAGGTACCAGCACAGCACCAGCACTGGGAGCAGTCAGTGTTTGAATGACTGGGAATGGAATACATACTGGACAGTCTCATGGACCTGGGACTCTAAAGACAACACCATGGCAGGATCACATCATGACTTGACTGCTAATGCACAGTGTCAGTGCAGTGCAGCTTCCTCCAAAGCAGAGACATGTACAGACTGAATTTGAACCCAAGCACATTCTTTGGGCCGATGAACAGAACTAACAGGGGCTCTAGCATTCAAGCAGTACAGACAGCTCTCCCCAATATTTTGGAGAGGGAAGGGATGTCTATGTGAGTACTAGCACAGCTGTCAGATCACTAGTCAAGAGGGAAACACACCTCAAAGAGGAACTGAACATTTACTATCTAATCCATTTTTAGTAGCTATACTTGTATAAGTTGGAGAACTAGGAAGAGGAAAGATATGAGCATGGAATTTAAATCTAGGTTTGTCTTCCAGGAAAAAAAATTACACATAAAGGACAAGAGATTTTAGAAATCTTATGGCTCCCTTGTACTTACTATATACTTCGCTTTGTGCTGGATGTGGAGTGCTCTAGCAGTGCTTAGGGAACTTACCAAGTTTAATAAGGTTGCTAAGGAACACACTTCTCAGCTTGGGCCTGGATTCTATGGTACTGCACAAGACTGTACTAAAAGTATGAGAGGTGTTGCACAGCTGATGCCTTAATACTATAATGGGAAAAAATACCAAGTTGGAATGGGAGTCTGAACGAGTAACCCTTTCTTAAAAAAATTCTCCTTATAAACCTACTGATATATATAATCTATGATAAGGAAAATAGCTTCTAAACTCGCTTAATCGGTAAGAAAAAAAAAAAGATATATTTTAGAAGCCAGTTAAGCTTCCAATGGAAGAGAAAAACAATGAAAAAATCTAGAATCCGAACAGAAGTAGCATTTATGATTTAAGATACACATGTACAAGATATAATTTTATGAGTTGAAAAATAAGGGCCTATGCAGAAGTTATATGCATCTCTCCCTCCCATGTTTTTTTTTTAATTTATCTTAAAATTTATTTATCTTAAAATCAGACAGATTTGACTGGAAGACTAACAGAGCCTACCTTGTCTAAGCTTTTGTTTGTGCAAAACACACCCATTACGAGCTCCCATAATCTACTAACTTGCATATTCTCATGAATGCTATGCATTAAGGGTAAAGTGAGACAATTTTACCTTTGAGCCACAGAAAATAACATGGTCACCTTAAATTGTTAACATTTCACTTCCATTTCCTTAGATATACTGTTAATACCTCAATTCCAGCTTCATAATTTCAGAGATGTCTTCAAATTTTTTTCCTTCCATTTGCAGATCATTAATAGCATCTAGGAGTTTCTGCTGATCCCCAGGATTTGTAATGCCAATCTAAATTTAAAGAGTAATTCCAAATATTATTTACTTTTAGACTTACTAGACAGAACAGTACAGTAACACATTTCACTAGCTTCTAAATATTAAGATTTAAAAGAAATTCTTTTTAAGTTATTGCAACCAGCTACAATGCATGAAAGTGGCAAAGGAAAAAATAAAACTACAGAAAATATTCAATGATGGAGAAAAAAATTACAAGAGATGAGGAACTGCTGAACTGAAACTGCATAGGATACTCAGAAAACCTGTTTAGGGTTTATTAAAAAAAATAATAATAGTAGTTTGCCTAAGTACCCCTGTTTTGTTAGGATGTTAGGCTTTCCATTTCAGAATGATCTGAGTCATCTCTGACAGCAAGATAATGAATCATCATGATGGTGATACAGCATTAACTCAGAGAGAAAGAGTGGAAATTATCAAATCAGCATCAAATGGAGAATTTTAGAGGAAGACATCTTTTTAACTGAAGGAAAAAAAAAAAGATACATACTATGTAACAGATTCTCCAAGTGATGCCTGGAGCAGAAAACACTGGCAGCTGTGCTATCCATCAAGCATCTCAGATTAAATTTTAAGTCATATTTAAATCCTAGACTAAGAGTTTTCTTGCAGAACACTTAGTGAAAAAGAACAGTTCATTTTTTAAAAAAATAAATGCTTTTGTGACACATTCAGTATTTCCCTTGCTCATCTGACAGGCTGCTGTCAGGTGTTAGCAGCCCTAACATGCTCCCCCACACAAGTGAAAACCTCTTGACTTTGCTCCTAAGGCACCAGCTGATGACCTGACTCAACAGGCACAGACCACTCCTGCATTTGAGACTGCAAGGATCTCAGAGTCTCCAAACCCAGACTATATGGGACCCTCACTGATATTCTGTGGGCTTGTTACCTTCTGCACCCTCAGAAATCTGGAAGATATTGGTGTTTGCAGTTGCCCAGATTTCTACTGGAAAGAATTTTGAACGAACAGCTGATAACCCACATCAGACCAACATTCTAAGGAAGATACTGTGCCCAGGGAAAGACTTGCTTTTTTCTGAGACCCAATGGTATGACACTCATTGTTCATTGTGACAGCATAAAACTGTCCTCCAGGTTCTCCACCAATCAGAGCTAAAAAATAATTAAAGGTACACTTGTGAGCCCATAAACATATCAAAACCATGTTAAGTTTATAGACAAATAAGTCCTTCAGTAATGAAAAATCCCAATAAGATTAACTGGGACTTCAACTACAGGTGTCAAGAACTTTTGAACAGGTTTCCATGGGTCCCTGAATGAATTATACTGAAGTCCTTTTAGCAAATATCACCAGCAGCCTTAAGATAGAAAGATCTGAGTTTTGTATGAATAATCTGCTCCACCTGTGTTGAGCTGCAAGTTTGCTCAATACATCAGATTTCAGGTTTGCCTTGTGGAGCCCTATCTGGTACAAAGCAATAGTTTCTTAAGGCTTACAAAGCATTACAGCAGTCATTTTATCATGAATAAGTAAGCAGATTTCTACTATAGTTATTCTTGAGGAATTAAAACTATCTTGCTTAAAGTAGGAACAATTGTGAAGACTGCCTTTGCTTTTGACTCCACCTTCTCATTCCTGAAACCAGCAAATCAGGATGCAGCTTTCTGACCAGCATATCAGAAAGATGCACTTTGTTCCCCTAGAAATAAAACATAATTTTGTTCTTCTGCAAATCGATCACTGAGCACCACCACAGCTTGAAAATTTTTGTCTGGAACTAAAGAATGTAATAAATATCACTACAGATTAAGCTTTTTACCACCACACTGATTCTGCACTTAGTGCTAAAAGGTGCAGAACTTAAGAGATGGAAGGTTAATAGATCAATCCAAACTACTTCCCAATTTGTAGATCAACTCTGCAAGAACATGAAGTGACCCAGAACCTGACTCTTCATGCAATAATGAATGCATGAAACAACCAGTGCCACAAGCCCTTCTTGATGGATAAGTGAATTTTTAGGTTGATGTTGGTTCACTTGTGTTCTGCAGTCCAAATTTTCCAAGTATTATTGTGAAGTGGCCATGTTTAAGAACATGCAAATGCTGTACAATGATTTGCTCATATCTGTAAAACAGACTATAAGCACTCTCAATTTTAGCTAGATCAACTCTAAGAACATCTATTTTATTCTTTGCTTAAATACATAGAAGGCAGCCCTTCAAAACCCAAGCCCGAACTTCACTCCAGCATGAATGTGACAAGAGGTGAATAAGATGGCCTCAGCACATGAAGATGATATACTGCACAGATAAAACCAGTGAAGCTATGCACAAACTCTTACAATTATGCTACTTTGCCCAAGTAACCACTAATTTTAATTAGTGACAAGATCTGACACATTTCTGTCAAATATTAAATGCTTTTTTCAGGGAGTGGGGCAGAGGAATGAGTCCCGGAACTGTGATATAGAAGCACGTAGACCAGATAATTATCCAATTATGGAAAGTTCTGGATTATATTTTGAATTTTGATGTGTGAACTTTTCATTACACAGTTTCAAATCCAAAACACAATGCCAATTTCTCTTATTCGAAATTAAATGAAATGTAAGAAAGAAACTGTTTTAGTCCTAAATGCATCCAGACACTAAATCACTTCTGTTGCTATCTTATCAGAAAAATGCTATAAAACAAAGTAAAAAATGTGTCATAAGTAGTGCAGGCAAAAACCTCCAAATGTTGAAAAGACGTCCCAGTATATTGAACACATTTTTTTCCAGAACGGAACAGTTTATAAGCTTGAGGAATGCAAGGATTTCAGCTTGAAAGACTCATTGTTTAGGCTCTGTTGTAGAACACAGATAAAGGTATTTACAGAGAAAATATCTTCCTATATTGTTTGATGGAGGAAAGCTTATCATGTAATGACAGGATTTCTCCCCAGTTCTCTGGATACAAAGCAGCTTGGTTCAGAGGCATCCATCAAAGGTCATCATTAATCTTTGTAGTAATAAGATCCAGGCTCTTTAAAACAGCTGGCTGTTAGCTGAAAGTCTGCCATCACAGTGAAAACTTTCAACTCTGAAGTTACAAGGAAACAGATTAGATTTCTTCTATCAGCAGCGTGGGGAGAAACCGTTAGCAGAGCTCTAAAGCAAGACTGCATAAAGAATTTTGGATAACTTATGAAGAGCTAATAAGCCAGGAGTGTTATGCCATTTTTTAACTTCTCAACTGAAGACTCACTAATTAATTTATGTCCATGCACAAAGCATGACTTATTTTTCAGGAACTGTTTCCTGCTGTTGCAAAGTTAACAGACAAAGCAATTAAATTCTTACAGATATTATCTTCCTGTGCAGAAGCAGCTGATCCCTGTAGTTACTTCAGTTTGTTAAAAGATTTTTTGCTTTTATAATAACGAGCCTCGAACAATTTAGAACAGTGAAACAGAAGCTTTGATTTTGAGTGAAATTTCACCTCTTTGGAGAGGGAACCATAAAGCTTAGTCATTCACTGAAGTTCACAATTCTCTCTCCACAGTGTTCACTGGACAAAAACAAGCATTAACTACAATACCAAAAAGTAAGTGATCAGTATGATCATACACTCACACAGATTTACAGTTTAATGCAATCATGCCCAACACAACAGCTCACACAGTAATGAGAGGAAATCCATAAGAATCTCCTTAAAAGACAAAACTACTATCAACAGGGGTTTTAGAATTCTAAAAATCCCAGGAGACCAGGATGCTGTCCAAAGATCCTGAGGCTTCAGAAAAGCAGTAACATCTAAACACACTGACATGTCTTACAATATTTTGTCCTAGATGAACTCTTAAAAGTCTCTTCATTGACGAAGCTCTCTACATTAACATCCCCTGAGATTACAGAATTAATTATGAGTTCTGTCAGAAAAATTACCTACTCAGTTACAAGACAAAACATCAAGCAAATCAATCCTTGCTGACATACACTCTAAAGGAATACAATGTTGGATCCAGCTGCCAGAACACACACCTCCCTGGTACCAGGATTAGGAGAAAAAAAGCTGACACTAAGAACATGGGACACTAGGGACTAGCTCCAGTACAGGGAGCAGTCTTGAGGAGGCTGTTTACAAAGTCTCTTTGGAATCCCAGATCAGAGATTCCAAAGTTCCCCAGTACAGAGCACTCAGAAGAATCCTGCAGACTGAAGTACTTACGTTGTTCCAATGAGGCTCCTATAACTGGATTTTATTATAGCATCCCCCAGTAAGCATAGAAAGTCCTTTCACTTCCCACAGGAAAAATTCCAGCAGGAATAAAGAAAAGCAAGCACCACATCTTGGCTGAGAACTGAAGCCTTGTAAGAATGCATCATTTAGTCAAAAGACCAACCTTTGCAAGCACCAAAAGACCAACCTTCCCAGATGCAGTAAACTGTAAGAAACAAAATCTTCTATTTCCTCCCTTTTTGGGGGGTGGGTAAGGTTTTACAAACTTGTCTGGGATACAAGATTCTCTAATTAAAGCAATTGTAATGTAAGAGAGCTCTTCCTTCTCCACCAAAAATTAACACCTCACAAAGGAGGACCACATCTAAAGTAGTTGTTCAGTATTATCTACTGTTTATCCTAGCACTGACTTCTCTTGAGAGAAATCACAATTAAAAACTAAAAATGGTAACAGCTAACATTTAAACTAGAACTACTTCCAGCTTATCCATGATCACTCATTGATCTGTGAGATTACATACTTCAGAAAAAGTCTATATTCACAATAATATTCAAGAAGTTGCAGAAGATGTTGAAAGAATTCTTGCAAAGTCAGACATGTATAATGAGAAGATAAGACATTAAAAACACTTTAAAAAAAAGAGGACAAAATTAAATTATATTCTAAAGTAGTAAACTGACCTGTATTAAGTCATCTTTTTGCATGGTCAGAAGTTGTCTTAAAGCTATATCTTGTTCCTGTATAAAACAAAGAGGTTTCTGCCTTTAAAAAGAATTTCAGAATAAAACAGTTTCAAACCTGATTTTCTTCCCTGTTTTACTTCAGTTTTCAGGAACAAAACCAGCTACAAAATATCATTATTGAAGCAATGAAAGATCTGTCTAGTTTAGAAACATCAAATGTTGTGACTAATGCATGTATCAAGAAAACCAATTTAGACCACTGTAGTTTAACTTCCCCTTTTATATAAAAAAAATCTGTTTAAGGAATTTATTTGAATTAATATATTAATGGTAATATAACTTTCTTTTTAATGCAGTAGGTGCATTTTACTTTCATGTATTACTTGACAGGTAGCAAATATACCACAAAATTACCTGCAGTAATTCTCTAATGTGTTCTAGACCAAGACCATGTAAAAACACTTCCATTTCATGAAAAGTTGAATAGGAACTGTAAAGATAATTAATGAGATTGAAATTAGAAACAGTGGAAATTTTAAAAAAAGAAAAAAAAAGACAAAAAAAAGACATCTATAACAAAATGTTACAGAAAAGCCCCCCAGACACAGCACTTGGGAGGAACCTGAAGTTGCACACACCTGATGACAGAAGTACCTTAAAGCATACAATGTAATCTATCAAAAATTTTCAGATGTCTTTTCCGTCTAGTTAGTTGAAATGAGCCCAAAGGGAGATGACTTTTGTACATAAAGGTAACTTTAAGTCACAAAACATTCCAAATGAACCCTGAAGTTGGGTCACAAAAGCCTGAAAAATGTGGAAGTGGGGTAAAGGAAGACAACTATGTACATAGCATTCATATCAACTGGACTCAGTCCACAACTGGTACCCTTTCTGTTCCAGTTAAGCCAAAAGAGGTTCTCAAGAAAACAGGACTGTGTGTAATTAAAAATAGTGGAAATTACTTCACCAAGAAACTCATCAGAAGACTACTGTTCAGAAATAGACTGATGAAGTAGTTAACACTGAACTGTAAGTTCAGAGTTTAACATTTATAAACAAATATAAAATATCAATTTTGATTCCCTACTCTACCAAGGGATATAAAAGTATAAGAGGAAAAATGACTAAGCAGCTTTCAACAATCAGATGAACTGTAATGAAAAGAATGAAACAGAAGAGGAAATCCTAGAAAATCCTGAAAGAACTACTGTATTTGCTACAACAAATCTTTTGCCAAAATCCTGAGTTGTGACATACTTTGCTGTGTCTTGTTTTGGGCCCTGAAATGAAGGTCTGCCTCTTCTTCCCCTCAAAGACCGAAGGAGCAACTTGAGTGCCATTCCATGGCACGTACAGGGCAGCCAGGGAACCACCCCAGCCAGCATGGCTTTAGGAGAGGTGAGTCCTGCTAGACCAACATGACCTCCTTTCTAGAGAAGGTGACCCACCTAGCAGGCGAGGGAAAGGTTGTGGATCTTGTCTGTCTGGACCTCAGTAAAGCTTCCAATACTGTCTTCAAGAGCATTCTCCTGGAGAAGCTGGCAGCCCACTGGGTTAAAAACAGCTGCATGCCAGGCCCAGAGAGTGGTGGCAAATGGAGCTACATCCCTTGGTGGCCACTCACTGGCAGTACTCCCCAGGGCTCCATGGTGGGACCAGTCCTGTTTAACAGTTTACCAATGATGAGGATGAGGGGATTGAGGGTACCCTGAGTAAGCTCACACATGACACCAAGCAGGGTGAGAATGTTGACCTGCTGGAGGGTTACAAGGCTCTGCAGAGGTATCTGGACAGGCTGGATCAATGGGCAATGACCAGTTGTATCAGGTTCAATAAGGCAAAGTGTTGTGTGCTGCCCTTTGGCCATAACAACCCCATGAAGTGCTACAGGCTGGGCGAAGAGCATCTGGAAGGCAGCCCAGCAGAAAAGGACCTTGGGATGCTCACTGACAGCTGAATATAAGCCAACACGTGTCCAGGTGTCCAAGAAGGCCAATAACATCCTGGCTTGGATTAGAAACTGTGTGGCCAGCATGATTAGGGAAGAGATCATCCCCTGCACCCAGCACTGATGAGGCCACACCTCAAGTTCTGTGTCCAGTTCTGGGCCACTCAATGCAAGAAAGAAATTGAGGGGCTGAAGCATCTCCAGAGAAGGGCAGTGGAGGCGGTGAAGGGTCTTGAAAGTGAGTTGTATGGGGAGTGGCTGAGGGAGCTGGGGTTCTTTATCATGGGGAAAAGGAGGCTCAGGGGAGACCTCATCACTCTACAACTACCTGAAAGGAGGCTGTAGCCAGGTGGGGGATTGGCCTGCTCTCCCAGGCAACTAGCAACACAACGAGAGCTGACACAAGGGAGGTTCAGGCAGGACATCAGAAGAAATTTCTTCACTGAAAGAGTGGTCAAGCATTGGAACATGCTGCCCAGGGAGCTGGTTGAGTCTCCACCCCTTGAAGAGTTCAAGAAATGACTGGAAATGATGCTTAGTAAAAGGTTCCGTTGACGTGGTAGTGTTTGGTCAAGGGTAGGCCTCTAAGGAGGCGTATTCCAACTTAAATGATGCTAGGATTCTAAAAACAGAATCTGGTGAGGCCTGAAGTACTCTGTCTGAGACTAGCTCACTGTCAGCTGCTACCCTGTGAACTGCCACCAGCCCATCAGCCCAATGCTACAAAACGAGAGCATTCCAAATTCAGCAGGACTGCCTGAGCAGGGGCAATCTGACCAATCAGAACAGACTATGGGCACTGCAAGCTGTCTTTTTAAGACCACGCAGCTCAAGCTGAAGGACATCATAAGTTTGTTGAGGACTTCTCAGCCAAGTTCTTGCACAAAATCACACCAGAAATCTCTGAAGTTGCTGAAGGAGGTGCTGATTTCAGGCATAGAGCACCTTCAAGCCTCAGGGTCAGGGGTACACTCTGCCAAAACTTCCAGAGCTTAACTAGTATTCATACTTAATTTTGACTCTCCAATTGATTTAAGAAAAAAGAAAAGGGCATAGCTCCTGGTGGCAATGAAGCTGAACACAGGCATTCAGTGAAAACATCAAAAATTTAACATCAAACGAAGATCAGAACAGAACAAGTATGCAACAGGGGAGCACACAAATTTAACAGAGCTGAAATGAACTGAAGTGACATCAGAACCTGGCTCTCCTACACTTTACACTAAATGAGAGGTAAGAAAAGTCTAGAGCATGCTCTTTGTTTATATTGCCAAGGAAGTTTGCAATCTTGAAAAATTGATAGTACATAAATATACTTACTGTGGACTCTTGGCAGCACTCCAAACAAGACACATTATGTATCTTATTAAGAACAACTTAATCATTGATATTAACAAATACAATATTTTAGGAATGTTTGTAAGCTAAGATTACACTACAACTGTATTTACCCAACACTGTGGTCAGAGACAGCTGTCAGAAACTTGCAGTTAGCCTCTTGCTCAACTGTTTTATGGTATCTCCCTTGCAAGTGATTTGCAGCCAACGAGAGCAAATTAAATATCTGGAACAGTCAAAATGAATTAATTATTATTAATTCATTATTATATTATTAGTATAAAACTCAAAATGTATAAAAAATACATGAGAGTAAGATTACAATCAATTACTACTTACAGGGAACATGGAACATCTGCCACTTCTCTAAAGCATACATCTATAATGAGAAGTTAAGACTAAACTAAGAGTTTACCAAGAGCATTTCTGAATTAACCAAATTCAGAAACGCTGAATTTGGTTAATTCAGAAACACAAGGATGAACACTGAGCACAGTGGTGTCTATCACATTGTCCAACAAAACCTCTACAGAATCTGCCACTACAGAAAAAGCCAAACACCAACAAAGTAATTTTTGCTGCTTGTAGACAAGAATTCTATACAATAAGTTCTCTAAAGAACAAAAGGCACATGACTCTTTTAAATGTCTCCACTTCCAGTGCATATATAAACATAAGAATTACCAATCTACAACTGACAATCTAAGTTAAATTTATCTGACAGAGAGGGGCTCTTTTAACTCATTAAAGAAGAAGCCTTCTGGTAGGCATCACTACACACTGGTGATGGATTGCAGACACTGAACTGCCTCTGTGTGGGTTTTGAGATAGTTACAAGAAAATTCAGCAAAAGAAGTAGAACCTCAATACATCTAAAAAAAATGGTGAAACCACTTGCCTAGAATTTAAAACTGGCCTGGCCAGTTTTATACACATATACAGGTATGTGGGTTGATCTTGGCTAGAAAATCCTACTGAGGCTAGCAGGATGGGGGAGAATGAGAATGGCAAAAGTGGGCTGAGATAATACAATTTGATAAATGAAGGAGAACAAAAAAACAAACCCAAAAGCTAAAAGGCTAAGTGATGCAAAAGCAGGCACTTACCACCTCCCACCAGCAGACCAATGCCCAGCCACTCTCCAATTTTATTGCTGAGCATGATATTAGAGGGCATGGAATACCCTTTGTGTCAGCTGGAGTGAGCAGCCCAGGGCTTTTCCCCTCCAAACCTCTTTCTCACTCTCAGCCTACTTGCAAGAGATGGGGAGCAGAGTGAGAAATAAAGATGGCCTTGATTCTGCACAAACACGGCTCGGCAACAGCTAAAACACTGGTATGTTATCAACCCTGTTTTGGTCACAATCCTAAAACACAACACCAAACAGGCTGTTTGGAAGAAAAATAACTTGCAGCCATATCCAGAATAATACCAAAGAAAAATATTTTCCCTCCCAGAAACAGTTTCTGCAGACATCACCTGTATGACAGCCCCTTGGGTTGTTAACAGCCTGAAAGCAGACCCTGAAGCTGGAAGAAGCTCATGACCATTAAATATCTCAATACCATCTGCAAGACTTTGCAGCAATTGTGTTCAAGTTAGCACTGCAGGTCAAGAGGCAAGAGCCATCTCTCAAGTGTGACAAGCCTGTATTCCCTCCATGTCAGAGAAAGTAATCTCATAAGAGTATATGGCTGCAACCTGCTGAACAACTTGTTTATCCAAGGCAGAAGGCACTTGTAACCCTTCTTAGTAACCTGAGCCTCAGACACAGATTTTTCTAGCTTCCACTGACAGCTCTGGGCATAGCTATTATTTTTGCTCCTGCCTAGACCTTGAATCTGGCAGGGAATAAAAAAAAAAAAAAAAGGTTAAGAAGCTGTAAATTACAATTCGTAAGAATGAATTATACAATTTTGAAGAGCCCGTGTATAAAGCCACATCATTGATAAAAGCAGCTCAAAATACACAGGAATATGGTCTGACTGATTCCACCGTGTATCATCTGATAACAGCAGGAAACATTTTAGGAGAATACATGCTGTCTTCAGTGGCTCTTTATACTGCTAATCAGCAGCTGCTCTTTCTGATGGCCAATGTACATTACTTCACACCTTCCTCCAGAAAATAGACTTTGAAAATGGCCACTACCAACTACTCTTTTTTTTTGGCTTTAGCCTTTTCACTTCCAAACTCAATGAGAAGCTACACACTACAAATCAGTTTGACATCTGCATTCTCTCAAATACTTTGGCATATAGATTAAAACACATTTTCTACTTCTCATATCAACACTGCAAACATGAATAATCCCTTGTTTTGTATTCTACATCTAAAGTCAATTATTCTGAAAGAATAAAGAAAAAATGTTTCCAAAACACTACAATATAGCCTTACAGATCCATGAAAAGTTGTGTTATAGCAGAAAATAGTCTGTTATACACATAAATGTAACAGCACTAGTATTCAACTAGCTGCTATTATGTAGTTATTAAAGTAATTTTTCTACAGAAAATTATATGATTAATAAAAACACTTTTGACACAAAATACAGAATTTGCATTTCTAAGAGAAATGAAATACCTCTAAATGTTTATTGATTTTTGCTAGGTCTGCCGCTGTTTTTTCATCCTTGGTCTGTAGATTTTTGTCAGCTCCTAGCTCAAGCAACTTCAAAATTACACTTTTATGTCCATGCTGTACTGCCCATATTAATGCCTGCAAAGAATAACTTTGTTTTACCAATTTTACATATGAAGCAAAACCCAACAGTTTCAATCAATAAAACACAGCCCAATATGGAAACAAAGACAATTAATGCAAGAGGATCTCAAAGCAGTGCTAAAGGAGAAAATTCTGAGAAATATTTCTCAGAAAACTGTACTTTGAAAAAAGGCAGTGGTACACACTTTTAAAATTTCTTATCATTAAATACAACACACAAAATAAATCACTTACTGTATATCCATTTTCGTCTTGAGCATTTATGTGTGATCCATGAGCAACAAGAAAAGCAACAACCCGAGGATAGCCTTTTCTAGCTGCGTACATCAGTGCAGTCATTTGTTTCCTGAAAGAAAAGGCGCCAGGTGAAATCAAGTACATCAAAAGGCAAAAAAAAAAAAGTTGGCACACTTCTATTTTCATTTTTAAAAAGTATTTTTAAAATACACTACCTAAGTGATGTGTTCTACATGCAGAACAATTTCAATCCAAAGTTTGGAAACAATGTGCAGTTTCACTGAGGGCAAGATGTAAATCACAACTGAATACTTAGGAGAAAGAATATTAAAAATAACAACAATGTTCATAAATGTAAAACTCTCTCTAGTAGAATTAGTGTAAGCAAAATATCTGTATCTTTAAGACCCTGCAGGAGGGGCCTTGTGTGTGTGTGTAGAGATTGCTTTTATGCTGGAGTTTTTCAAAGCTCTCCAGTGAGGTTCTTTGGGTCTCTTCCCAGGGTGGTATTTGCATCGCTGCCTGCTTGATCTCTGCTCGGGTAATGGCCATTCTGTTTGGTTTTTCCCCCTTGGCTCAGAGAAGCTGCAGGAGCAATATCTGAGCTACCTTGAGGGTGAATTCTGCAGCTGCCTCTCTGAAAATCCAGGGGGCACCATGCTGGCAGAAGTGGAACAGAGCCACCCTGCTCCAGCCCAAGCCGCTGCTGACTGCAGGGAGTTAGGAGAGGATGCAGGGAGTGGCTCCAGCCCGGCTGTTCCACCTGCTGTGCCCACTCTGCGGTGCCTCGCCATGGGGAAGCTCCGTCTGCTGCTGCAACAGCTCTGTGAGGCTCCTGCCTTCCAGGGAGGGCTCTCACACCATCTTGGCACTCTGTCCTACAAAGCCTGAAACTCTCCTACCAGGCTCACTTTGGGAACAGATGGTTTCCACCATTTTGAGTCTCTCTTGTTGCAGTGGAGTATGAGGTCTAGCAGTTATTTCTTTTTTTTCCCCATGCCTTTTGGCATTCTGTTTCTTAATAAACCACTGTTTTTTCTCTTTCACCTATTATTATTCATTTCTTATTGGTGGGAAGGGATTGTTGGAATACTTAAATGAGATTATTCATTCCAAAGTGCTCTCCTTTGAAGTGTCTCAAACCAAGACACGATCTTACACTTCTAGAGACTCTTACAAGATGAAGCCATTACAAAATATTGCTCAAAAGCTTCTGTTTGCAAAGTACCTTTCCAGATGCCTGACACATTCTTTGGTGGAATAATACCGCAGAATTAAGGAAAAAAAAAAGGCAGTATTGGAGGAAAAAGATTATAGAGTTTCTGGTTGCTACTAAGTAATAAGGTTAAAGGTAAAATATTTTATTACTGTTGCTTAATTAAAATATATTGTATTTTAAAAAGCAATAGTTTTTAATGAAAAATATTATGTCTTGCTTGTAATGTATAGCTCCATGTCAAAAACCTGCTTTCTAAAGATTATTCCATTGTGCTAGGATATATGTGATGGGAGGACTGTTCCTCCCAATACTGGGTTTCTTAATAAGTTCATAAGCCACTAGAGGGATCCACAAATTCATGTCTTAAAGCAACTGCCTTAAAATTTCTGCCTCCTACCAGAGAATACTGCTAGAACTAAGGCTTTGCACATCTTTCTTTGGTTTTGATCATTCACACAAGGATAATGTTTTGTCTTACGCAAGCACAGTTAAAATTGTACTGAATGTAATCCAGTAACGTTATAAATTTGAAACAATCTTATGCTAGGGGAAAAAGGTCAATCACACAGATAAGCAAAATGAAAGGTAACCAGACCTTCAAGACATACAGTCAACAACATAAAGTAACTTGGTAATGAAGCAAAAAGACTTGCATCAGTCTAGAACAGAAAATAAGATTTCCTATTTCTTTCTATTTTCTATTTTTTATTTTCTAGAACTAGTCTCTAACTTAGCTCATCAACACTACAAAAGCAGAAGTTCTGACTATATATGAGGAGACATTTCACCATGGAGCACAGCCAATCAGTGGAAGTGGCTGCTCAGAGAAATGTTTTACTCTCCAGTCTCACTGAGCAGATGGCAACCTAGCCCAATTTTACAGCAGACACAGCTTTAAAGAAGTTGGACTAGAAACCTCCTGAAATCCCTTCTGACACGAATTATCCTATGGAGAGTACTATAAAAATAGAGAAAGACTATAATCTCCATCTTCAACTTAATAACTGATATCCATATATCTTGCTATCTCTATAGATCCCTATAGAGCTGTCTATACAGAGATATGTACAGAAATGTATATTTTAAAGAATGAGCAGAATTTGATGATAACCTAATAATTTGTAGCAACAAAATGCAAACTTGTTTGCTCAACATGGAAACTCACTCCCATGCTTCTTTCTTTTCAGTGGTAGGTAGCCTTTGACTAACTTGCCATGCCACCTTTGAAGTATTTACTACTTCCATCTGACTGCAAAACCACTCCAATCACACCTGATTTCATTTTCATTTCTCTCACTCTCAACCTTTTTTTTTTTAAATTTTGATACTACATCACAACTCTCTTCTGCTTTTTCAAAGGAAAAAAAAAACTAAACAAAAGCCCTGAGGCTACAGAATAGTCTTTTCTCCAAAGAATTTGATGTAGTTACAGCTGTATAGTACTGCAGGCATGATGCCAGAAGTCAACACAAAAACTCAATGACACTAAAGCCACTAAAAGAACTGCTCAATTCGCAGGTAAAACTCAATAAATACAACATTTAAAAGGTCCATCAACACAATTGTGCAATTAGTACTGCAAGCATTCCATTTTAATGCTTGAGTTTTAATTTCAAAGGGTACAAGCTGTTTCAGGATAGAAATACATGCGTTGCTGCACAAACTTGCACCTCTAGGTGCTAAAGGGTGCTGTGAGCCGCCCCATGAAAGCAGCATCCATTTAAGTGTACGGCCACAGGAGGGAGACATGAGCACTGGGGAAAACAAACCTTGTTTTCCTAACCCTGCAACAAACCTCCACAACCACAACAGCAAGCTTTAACAGGGCAAATCCACTGTTTCCTGCTTAAGTTGAAGAGAAACTAAACATATTGGTACATCTTGGTGTAATCTAAAAATGTTCATAGAGAGTGCAGTGATAAGTATCTAGACAGACCTTAAGAATCCTTTCATAATTTTGAGGAACTGCTGTGTTTCAGCAGTCTGGCTTGCAGGTGACCTTCTTGTCCAAACACCCATTACATCCTTTTGTATGGTACAATTTGCCACATGACATTTTTCCATATTGAATATGATACTCAAGTCATAGTCAGTAAATAAATAAAATCTTAAAGGCATATAAGCAATTTATTACTTAAGCACTACGTTTGCCTCCAGTTTTGCAGCACCTATATAAAAAGCAGGGTCTTGTGAAATGAAGAGAGATTTTTGTTTGTTTATCTTCAGAGTCACAGAAAATTCTGAGTTGGAAGGGACCCACAAGGATTACAGAGTCCAGCTCCTGGCCCAGATATGACAACCCCAAGAATTACACCACCTGGTTGAGAGCATTGTCCAAATGCTTCTTGAGCTCTGTCAAACTTGGTGCTATAACCATTTTCCTAGGACCCTGTTCCCATGCCCAACTACCCTCTGGCAAAAGAACCTTTTCCTCATATCCAATGCAAACATCCTCTAACACAGCTGCACACTCTAAGTCTCCCTGTTTTGATATTAAGACTGGAGAAAAAGACAAAAAATTAAGCTTTTTTAGTTTTTAGGGCTTTTTTAGTTTTTAGGGCCATCTCAAACTTTGTATGTGACATGTACCCATAGATACAACTAGAAGTTCCTAAAGGCTCATTTTACCTTGTGGAAAAAATGGGGCAAAATTTATATCATAAGAAAACAAGCTGAACAGACCTACTATCCTGAAGCTGTCTATCGTGGATAATCAAGAGCCATAACAGAACTGGTAATAAAGTTTTGCCACCTAGATGGCAAGCATCTGACTCAAAAATGTATTGAATAGCTGTCACTAAACTGGATCTGTGGTGCAGAATTCACTGCTCTTGACAAATAAACATGCTTGTGTTTGGGATCACAATCTCAAGCATGACAAACTTCACCTTCTTGGAAAATTTAGTAAGAGGAAGGAGAGGAGATGTCTCCTATTTACACACAGGTTTCTTTCCACTGGGGAGACATCCATAAAAATTCAGTATTTCAAGTTAGTAATCTTGAGTTTTAACTAAAGCCTCGTAACTAGATACATCTTAATTAACTAGACCAGTGTATCAATAATATTAGAAAAATACAGCAGGTAGAAAACAATTTAACCCAGAGTTTAGTCTCAAATCTTTTCTTATTGAGATCCCCAAGCAAAGAAATGATGCTGCAAGACACTATTTTAGTCTATTGATCTGAAAACTGAACAATTCTTCAGATAAACAGGAAGCATCTTCAGAAGCTTTTGGAGTCAGTTTCCCCACTCCACTGCTACACATTAAGCCTGGAACTGAGAAATTAAGTGGCAACAGTGTGTTCACAGTAACAGAAGATAATCTATTTGCCCATTTTCTGGCTTAGTGGGATTTAGTGATGAAGTGAGAAATCCTATATAATAAGTAATATTGGAAGAACATATTCTAGTGTAACTTTAGGAAAGCACTGCAGATTAAAAAGCACTACTTAAAGATTTCCAAGCCTTACAAAGGAATAAAGTATATAATTTACATTCTGGAGCAAGAGGAAGGTGAATGACATGAGATGAGCAAAACAAATTTCTCAAGGTAGCACTCACTCAAATGAAGCATTCAGGCCATAGTACTCTACAATGGCTATTCAGAGCAGGCTTTACAAGGCCTTCATGTCTCACCTAGCCATTACTCTGCTTGTTTGACTTTCAAAACACTTCAGCTAGCACGTATGCTTTGATACACTACATTCTCATCAACAATAGTGTTTTTACAGCCACCAGTACTGAATTATCAAAAATATCCTAAGTTAGGCTACTGAATACTTTCTGCTCAGAACCATATTCCCTTGCAAAGAAACCATCTACCTACCCATTTCTAAACTCACCTCCTTTCTTTGCACTTTAAAAATCATGTGTCTTTCCCCCTAGTCCTTCCCCACTCCACACACATTTCATAAATTAGACCCACTCCCTCCAAGTTTCTATGTATCACCTCCAGATGTCATTAAATAAAAGAGCCTTCTGGTTGTCCTCATGGAGCAAAAGAGCAAGGATAAACATGAAACCCTGCTTACATGAAGGTTAAGTATTCTGCTTTGCATTCACACACACTCCAGTGGCTGGTGGACTAAAGAGAAGCTTCCCAGAATCATTGTGGTTCTTACATGCTAAGAAAGCCATGAGACTATAGAACCTTAGTTCTTCCCCTGCTGTAAGCAGATCACACAGCAAGTACCTTCACAATAACCTCAACTCACTGACAGTTCTTGGTCACTCCCACAGAGCATCCTGCTTGCCCTTAGGAAATGGTGGAATGGGACTGCAGTGCCACCGAGAGGGGCTGTTTGATCCCTTATCATCACACAAGGAGTTTATTGTGTTTCATTCTCATTTCTGAGCACAGAGCAAGAAGTCCATGAGAAACAGCAGCTGTTGTCTGAGCAGACCCAATGATGGTGTGGCATGCACATATGTCAAATACTGGAAAAGCACAAAGGCAGCTCAAAGGTTTGAGACTACAAGGTCTGGATTTTTCAAGTCTCTGCTTTTATTTAGCACAAATATTGATTTTTTGACATTTCTGATTGCCACTTAATTTATCTTTTCATTTGAGAAAGATACTACTGCAAAACTGAAAAAGCCACAACCATATCTGCTGGATGCATGAATAGGTCATGTTAGCCACAAGGTGTAAGGACACAAAAAGATAGTAAATAAATATTTGTATATAAAGATCAACCATACCAAACATACCCTAAGTTTATAAATAAAATTTAAAAATTAGAATTGCTACCTCTTGTGTCAGCTTTCACACTCTCTTCCCCCAAAGTTTAGTAAAAGGCCTGTCCAAATGCAAACTTGCAGCTCTGCACTCTTGCTTCCATTTCCAACACCCAAGACAAAGTTAACAATGCAAAGACTTCTCCTATTTTTTAAAGCAGGATGTTTATTCTAAAACCCAGGTATCTGACAACAACAACATGTAATTATTTCAGAGTATGTAGCTTTCTCTTCTCTCATGAAGAATTTCTAGTCTCTCTGGTAAGAATAAAAGAACAGCATTTAAATTTGGTACCAGACATCAGTTTTACTTCAGAACTCTGTTTCCTCCTTGTCTATCAGTACTTGCTCATAGTGAGGTTCAGGGCCTTGAGTAATTGAATTCTACTAAGGAAAACCAAAGGCCTTCAATTCTATTCTTTTTAGAGAGCTACTCAGTCTATATATCCCAGATAATGTGATGAAAAAGGTATGGCACAAAGAAATGTACCACACTGTTGAAAACTAGGTGACCTAAGCAGTATTTTTTTAGCAGAGGTTAAACAGTTTATCCTGGGGTCAGTCCAGAATTTATTTCTTTTTGATGTAAAATGAAATCTTTCATCAGACTGTAAAACTACAGAAATCTCACAATGCATTGCTTCAAACCAGTGAGACAGAAAGTTGTAATTGAAGAAGGACACTATTATTTGTTTCTACAAGGAGCTTAACCTCTTTAATCCAAATTATTCCAGATTGCAGTGGAATAAATGTATTTTATTTACGGAATTTTGTTTTCCACAGGAAGCACTCTGTGAAAAGCATACAGCCAGATATCCACAAAAAAGTTCAAAAGTAGGATATAAACTTAAAGAATGAATTGATTTGACTTCCATCCCTATGCTGAAGAAGCAATATGACTTAGGAAAGGCAGAGGACATATTTCTTGCCCTTATACTTCAGTCAAGTGACTAATTAAGATTAATTTTTATTTTTTTCAGCTGAAGAATATACTTAAAATTTGATAAAGCTGATCACAGTCTTATTTACTCAAATTAACAACTGTACTAATCTTTTCTTATACAAACAGCAGTGAAATTACAAGTATGTACACTTCATCTTAACTACCACCAAGAGCGATGTCTATAAACATGTGTCTGTATAATAATAAATTCTGTACTGTATTCACAGATGTGGGGCTTTCAATACCTGCAAGCGAGGTTGGGGTCAGCATTCCTCGATAAAAGCAGCTCTACAGTGTTCAAGATGTTCTCCTCTGAAGCTTGTGCAGTACATGCTGCCATCAACACCGTGTATTTATCTGTTTGGAAATTTGCAGTTAGGGAATTACATATGTAAATGTAAATACCATGCTAATCCTGAAGCTCCTTTAAAAGTCTTTCAATTTGCTAGAGTTGCTACTGAGACTTTGATACTCTATGGTACTTGGAAAAGGCTAACAATCTTGTTTTCCTGTCTGTAAAAATCACTGGAATGATCAGGTAAGAAAAAGGCACCTGAGGAGATACTCAGAAACATGAGAGTGAATCACAGTAGTAAAGCATTTATTCCTACTGAAGTTTAAAATAGCTTGAAAGTACCCCAAAGCTACAATTAGAGCTTGACTATAGATGCTTATTTCTCAAAATACATTCCACACCAGTAGTTACTCCCTGTTCCTCCTCTCCAGTAAATGAGAGTAACACCTGCAATGGATAGAAAAAGGTACACAAAATGTATTATGAACACACAGTGACACCAATTTTGGTGAGAACAGCGGCCCATACAAAAGCCATTGAAGCAAATGGGCTTCATGACAGGTCTTAAGGAGGAAGAATTAAGTTTATTAACTTCCTATGGTCCAGTTGTGGCAGGAAAAGTATTACAAGTATTGGCTTAGATGTGGATTTTAAGAGCATCTACACAGTCCATAGGAATAGCAGCACACTTACTTGTCCAGCTCTGACATCAGCTGGGTGTTACATACCCCCTTGGCTCACAAATCCAAACTGTACAACTGCAGTTTGCCCACAGAACACAGGAGACCTCCTTTCCCATGATTACCATGGTTTCCATCTGGGATACACAGCACCTTAGCTGGTGCTAAGTGTTAGCTGGCCCCAGTGTCACTTACAACACTGCCATTGAGTAACTGCCCATTTTATTTATTGCACAAACTTGTTCACAAGTTCCAACATGCCTTCACCCATTAAAAAATACAGTATATTAGCTGCACCTATATTAGCTGCATACCCCATCAAGTGTTACAACATATTTTCTAATTTTCTTCTAGAAATTTTAAGACTGTGTATAATTAACATCTTCATTCTTCAATGAGGTCAGATTTCATTATATTTAGACATGAAAAGTTTGTTATGTACATTACCCCCAGTGTTCTTACCACCTCTTGTCCTCCACTTCTACAACTTAGTTCTACATTTAAATTAACTAGTTTTTTTAACATACTATATTTTAATTTTTAATTGCCTCATGTAGAAATTACTTTATATGCTGACAATTTTTTACTCAAAATGTTTAACCTGACTATCAACTACAACATGAATGGAAAGATGGCAGGACTTTAAAGCACTGCTAGTCTGAGAATGGTATTTGGGAGGGACCTGCAGTTGTATTTGTATTCATTATCTCACGCAGTGATAAAGTGGAAAATTAATTTCCGTCAGCCTACCTATAGCTCATACATGTGAGCAAGAGAAGAAAGGGAAGAAACACCTTGGAATTCTTAGATTTCTCTTTTACAGAGAATAACTGTTGGAAGACTGCAAAAATATAAGTTTATGTTCAGACTAGATGAAAACTCCAGTAATTCTGGAGTAATTTCTGGTGAAATTATTCCTCAAGGATGCGAGATTTTGAACCCATCACACAGTGAATGATATATTAGTTCTTGTGGACTACCAAAAAGGGTAAAATTAAGTAACTAGCTAGAGAGACTGACTGAAGAGTGACTCAAGGTGATTAACAGTATAGCTGTTTACCAGGATTACAGGTGTTAAAGGGTTATTGCATAGGATCACTTGTATGATTGCCTGCTGAAGTAAAAAATAGCAGGAGGGCTGGTGATACTCAGTACCCCTTAGGAGAGCACAGCTCTACTGAACATCCATGAGCTGACCCAAATCAATGACTGACAAGATTGCTCCTGGCTCTACTTTGCTGCCCATATGCCCTAGGTTAGAGTTTCCCTACACAGTCTAACAGGGAAACAAACCAAGAAATATGATCCTAGCGAGGTGCCACTTTGGGCAAAGACAGTTGATCACACACATGAAAAAATGCCATGCATTTGGTTACCTGGTCAGCCTGAACTATTGCCCATAGCAGTTTCTGCCCCATTTATAGCTTTCTATAGCCATAAAAAAGTAACAGGTACGAGCTGTAGGCAGACACAGAAGTTCTGAAAATGGCTACAAGGACAGTGATTAGAAGAAGGCATGATTGTTTTTGGTGCAGGCAATCTAATCTCATATTCTGATCAACTGCTAAGAGGTTAGAGAAAATTTTCAGAACCAGATTTGTACCATCTGCATTTCACTCTACTACTACTGCGACTACTGTCAAGTTACTGGAAAATATGATTACTGCTCTTACATACTTGGCAGTACTGTGGGATAAATATTCCAGTGCAATGGAAGAGATTGAAAATAACCACAATTTAAGTCAAAAAGGAGTTATTAATATGCCAATAAAAGTGACAGAGGAACTGATATTACTTAAAAGCTACACCGAACTCTTGCAGATAAAGGTGATTTAGCAACACAATGAAGAACAGTTTTCTTAATAGAAAAATTGCACTCTAGTTTTAGAAAGGCCCACATTAGTTTCCCATGAACTGGAAAGCTATTCATGTTGTTTGAGATGCTATCTGGTTTCTGCACATACACAGTTCAGAACAGGATCAAACACAGTAAGTTTTACCTGTACAACTTTATACTACAATTTTTGAGCAGGTACTTCCAAACACTTTTTAAAAAAGTACTTGGGATTTGGGAGGTGTGGGAGAAAGTGGAATTGAGAGAGAAAGAACAAGAAAACACAGCAAGTGATTCCAGATCAATTCCAAGAACACAATTTTAACTTCAAAACTACTGCTTTTCCTTCAAAACTGTGAAAGGTCGAGTGGGTCTCAGTTCTGCTGTGAGCTTTAGATTTTTTTTCCCTACACATATAAACAAGAGAATAAGGATAAGGACAATGTCTGGTACTGAGCATTACCAGCCAGTATTCTTCATTCCCATCTTACCTATTTCAAAACATGCATTAGCACCTCTGTCCAGAAGAAGACGCACCACTGCAAAGTTAGCCACGCTGGCTGCACACATCAGGGGAGTCCATCCAAACTGAAAGCTGGTTTCTATGCTGATACCTGTCAAAATTGAAGAAATTACAATCATCAAACTGCATCACTACAAACATGATTTTTATAAAACTTACTCTCAATATCTATCACTATAAAGGTTACACCACGTTTGCATTTAGTACAAGGGAGAGAAATCTCTTATGGCATTTTCTTTTTTATAATACATCTTTACTTACCTAGTTCTCAATCCAAGGAGTTAAGTACCACAGAAAGACTACACTAAAAACCTCAAACATTTAGCTGCAAAAGTAATTTCATATAAACACACAGAATCTGTTTTCTCTACCTCTACTTTCTTCAATCAAAATAAAAAAATCTGACTCTTGCCAAGGCAGAAAGACTGCTGTGGAAGCAAACTGCTTGTCAGGGAATTAGGATCACAATATCTAGGCTTTCCTGCTTCACAACTCCTTTTATTTTCTGTCCTAAAAGACACTTAGCTAGCAGATTTATGTTCAGTATGAACAAAATATTATCTCAATAAAAAGAGAAAATAGGAGACCCTGCAGGGTTCAAACACAATCACCAGAATTATTTGTTACTCTCTGTATCAGCCAGAATGGCTAAAATGGCCAGAAGCATGCCTGTCAGCCTGCCCAAATGCACTGAGAACCAAGCACCACACTGACAGACTCATCTGACAACTTTCTATTAAATACCTGCATGCATTTTTCAATCCTTCAACAAATATTACCTCCTTTAGAAAAGCTTCCATCAGTTGGTTCTATATTACTCCTACAGTGGCCATGGATAATCAAAAATACATCTCTGGGAAAAAACACTCCAAAAAAAACCCTCAAATCTATCCTAAGAAATTTGTGACAGTTAAGCTACATGCATACTTTTTCATGCAAAATGTGTATTTTCCCTGTCATGGTACTACATCAAAAATGAGTTCAGTGTAGCAACATAAAATAATTAAAGCTGAGGGACTAACAGGTCACTGCTCTTGGGTTGATTCCTTAATTTCTTAAGATCACTGGAATTGCAGAATCAATAAAGAGGTAGCAATCCAATGAAAGCCATGTGTTGAAGCACTGTAACACCTGCAAGTCACAGAATTTACAATCAAATCTCCTTAGCAGCCTACACATACTAGCTGCATACTAGCACACTGGCCTATGTGCATTGTACAAAACTTTTCATTGAAGCCCACAGAAGTTCTACAAGGGGAGCTAGCAAATGTTCCTTAGCAGTCAGAGCAGTACTTCCTTATAAGTCACTTCAAAAATTCAGCAAGTCTGATATTGAACAACCTACTGAAGTAATACTAGTAAGAAAAAAATACCCAAAAACTGTCACCCTGTCAGTCTTTAGGTCTCTTTTCCTTGTGAGAAGAAAAGCAGTCCCATCTAGAGCTTGTTACTTTAATACACATCAAAACAACACTAACTACTGACTTGGCAGTTATACATAGACTTATTAAAACACTTGAGAAAGCATTTTCCTCTATGCTTTTCATCCATAGACAGCAGCCAGTATCTGCTATGATGCTGGTGCTTTTTCGAACTTCTAGAAGTAGAACAATCTATTTGGCAGTATGTTGTTTGTCCTGCATAGTCTCCTACCATCTTAGTAGTGACTGTCTTGAAGTACCACTCAGGGGTACTGATGATCCCAATGCAAACAAGCTGTAATCCCAGAGGAAGACAAAGAAAGGACAGCTGAAACAGGAACAGTCATGTGGCTCCTTGGCTGTGTGGTTATAGGAGCTGACTGAACCAGAAATGTCTCACCTTGATGACTACTCAAATAGGCTATTAATCTCATTGCATGAGCTGTTATTGAAGTAAGCAGTGTTAGTTCAGCATTTAAAATGATCCTTGAGATTTTCTCAAGAGAACAGTGAAGCCCAGAAAAAACTTTTTAGTGAAAAATCAGGCCAGATCCAACAGCCAGGAAGAAGAGAGGCTGCTGCACTCCAGAACTGCAGGTCCAACCCATATCAATGCTGAGTGTGTGCTCCTAGCAGGGGCACACACACACTCCTGGTCACAGGGATCAACACAGACAAACAGAGCACTCTTACAAACACAGCAGCAGCGGGATCAGCGTGTCACCCATCCCCTCCAGCTGCTGGCAGCACACACACACAGCATTATTTGGACTCCCCCACCATTATCTGTGCTCCTCTGTAGGTATGAGCAGAGGAGCTTTTCAGTTACATGGCCCCACAAATTACAGCTAGGAGACAAACCAGATGCAACATTCTTCTTTACAATTTGAGTTACAGAAAAATAACTTCCTGTTTAAGCAGTAAGGAGGATAAACACATTCTGGCCACAGACAAACTCTATAGCAGAAATCAAGTAAAGAATATGAATAACAGTGAAGCAAAAGAACAGCAAAGTAAGAAAATTTTTTTGGTGATTATTACTGTTTCTCCCATAACCCTTTCAGATACTTTCTTGACTGTGGCTAATAATAGCTATAGTAGAAAGGCTGTTTTTAAAGAGAAAGATGTAATTCTGCTAAATAATTCCATTCAGTTAAAGAACAGCTCTCAGTGTTGGAATCCATTCACACTCAGACATCATTGAAAGTTCTAAAATGCTTCCCTAAGACTTTTCTCTAGTAGAAGTATTAAGTCTGTCTGCACTTAGGTCTGCTCCCATGTGACCTTAAAGCTGAGTCCTCTTAGAGCTGCTGATGTGTCCCTTTGCTGGGCCAGCTATGGTGGTCACCTGACTCAGGGTTCAGAGTCCTAAACTAGCTGAAAAATTATTCTCAAACACGGGGCACCCTCCCATTCCTGTTGTTTACTACTACTTATAATTCCCTGAACTGGCTCACAAAATATCAGATGAGCTCCAGCACCCATTCAAAGATTTAAGTGGAACAAACTGCTGAAGGAAAACGGAGGATTTGACTGTAGTTGCATCTTTAATCAGCCTAAATTGTCATGAGTTGCAACTTCTAATTCCATTTTAGGAAATGGAACACATGGTGTTAAGCATTTTACTTCTGAAGCAAACCAAAATGTCCAAATCATCTTTGAAGGTGCTACTTGCTTGCATTACTTTTTGCAACACGTACTTCAGAAACTTTTTCCTAAGTTGCCATTTAACAGAAGTGCTAAGGAAAAACATTGTGCTTGTTCATCCCCTAAAGAAGCTCTGTAAAACTGCTGCAGCATCAAAAATACTAAGGCAACATCTAACCAAGCCAGAAAACAACACAGTCTCACTCTACCTGAAGGAATAGCTCCAACTCTTGCTAGGAAATCCACTTCCAACAAAATCCTTGAGTTTGGCTGACTGCAGGCAGTGAGCCTCCTACAAGCTCCTCTATACTAAAGGCATTGCTGGTGGCAAAGGTTTAATCTGAGCACAGATCCCCAGACTGGCAATGTCACCTTTCTCAGGAAGACCCCCACAATAGGCACTGTGTTGCACTGCAGAACAGCACTGGATGGGTCAGAATGTACTGCTGGGCCCATTTTGAGGAAATTACATATTCCTTTATAATACTGCCTTGTTGTTTCAGGAGACAGGAAACAGGACTGCATGAATCCTAGGCCTGAACCTGTGCTCTTACAGAAACCTGTTATCATCTTCCAACAGCACAGAACTGTCCACTGTGTAGCAGGCATCAGCACAGAAAGTGAACTACTGCTGTTTGACTGCAGTACAACAATTTAAAATGGATGGTGGAGCAAAACAAATAAGCAATCTGAGGCACTAGAACTTTACTCATAAATAAGAATATATTTTCTAAAAGCAAGACAGATGTATTTCATGCTTGTCCTGCACTTCATGTGTTTCAGTCCGTGCAGTAGTTTTGCTTAATTTAAAAAAAAACATTCCCCCATTGTGGTGAGAAATAGTTGGCTTCTAAAAGGGCAAATAATGTCATTGTTTCAAAATTCAGAAAAGACCATTGCTAACCAAGAAACTACTTTCTTCCCTAAGACAAATTTTCCTCAGAGAACAAACTCTTGGTTACTATATTCTCCTTGCTTGCTGAAGCAGAACTTCCTGACAATTATCACTAGGCAGGTCAACTCAGCTATGCAGTTTCTGATTGCCCTGGATGCTTGAATAAGTGATCCAATCTTCCTAACACTGATTAACAAACACATTAAAGACAAATGCTGAGTAACAGAACACAGAAAAAGGCTTCCAGTGTTAACACAGACTACTTTTTAGTGACAAATGCCACAAAAAAGCCTGTTAGACCTTTCAGAATCACAGAATCTTTGTTCAGCTGATGTTGCCAGGACAGCAGTTATACATAGGGCACATACCAGACACTTACCAGTCCTTTGAAGGAGACAAAAATAAAGAGGAAAAGGAATTTCCAAACTGGGGAAACATGAAAATAAAAAAGCTTGGCCTCCCCTTCTTACCCCATGCTGTACAACTTTCAACACCAATGACCACCCACTGAATTTTCCCCTCAATTTAAACCACCTCTAATTCAGAGCTTCTAATTGCTATTTGCATGTTAAAGATGCATCTGAAAACAAAGAAACATGTTATTTCATAGTTCAAACATAGTTTTCTTAATTTTCAGGTCTCCTGATTGACAAAAGAAACATAAATTAAAAGGAATGTGCTGGAATACTTAACCTGAGCCACTGAAAAAGTAATTTAATCTTTCAAAATAATGTGTTGAGTGCATGTAGGAACATGTGAATGTTTCCAGTAAAGGATATAAAGTCTTTTTTTAAATGAGAATTGAAATTTTTGCTGAGTTCAAGAAAAAATATTCAACTTTGTAAGTGACTTTTCCTCACCCGAATTTAACAGTTCTTCAATCAGTGACGCATCACCACGAAACAGAGCCTTCTTTAACGCCTCATTCTTGTCTGCCTGCAACATTTCATCCAACTGCTAGGCAAACAAAGAAAAATTAAGTCAAAATCTGCAGACTGTTTCAAGGCAAAAACAATACAGCTTGGCTTCAGCATAAAAGTACTAATGATCTCTGACAGGACATAGCACAGAAGAAGAGGGGAAAAAGCATCATGTAACTTTTGTTCTTTCATCTCCATAGATCTGGGTGTACTATAAAGCCTAAGTTTTAAAATCAATTTTGCCAAGAGGTCCCATTCTCTGAAAATGGAAATACCTTCTTTCTCAACAGACCTGCTATCATGCTGCTCTCAATTTTACTTACCACAATCTGATTTAAATTAAGATTCTTTTTCATCTTATGACACTAGAAAAAAATTGCAATGCATTTATATACCTTTTTTTTGGTACATTTGACATATTGTGAAGTACAACATTAAAAAATACAACTAACAGATATGAAAGTTTGAGTTTGAGTCAGGGGACCTCAGTGAATAACTGGCTGACCTAACAGCCAAGTCTACTGCTGTGAAGGGCTACAGTTCCTCTGTCATCCTAATTCTGTGGTGACAGAGGCATTTGTAGTGCTGCATCATAAACATTCTAGCTGAAAAAAGCACTGACCAAAAGACCAGTCTATGCATCAGACAGTTACCTAATTTAAGTTGTTTTGAAAAGCATCATAGATTTGTTTTCTATTAAAGCTGCAGATGCAGCTGAAGATATATAGCTGCTGGAGCTATATCACGTATACAAAACATTTACATACACGGGTAAGCAGAGGACTGATTATTCACTAGTTTCTTTAGAAACAGAAGTGGGTATGAAATGAAGTTATCTTTTATCATAAGTTTTTAACTCCCAATTTATAACTTAAAAATATTCAAATTTCACAGCACATTGTAGCCCATCTTTCCAATAACTTTTGTAAAAACTAACAAGTGTCTAGAGAATCATAGGTGAGAAACAGTCAACAGAACAATTAAGCCCTTTTTTTATTTTACTCAGGCAACAATTTTCAAACAACACACATCTCTGGATAGGAACATCTATCTAAAGGTCAAGTCCTCTTAAACACTGGCTGTAACCTTTAGCCTAAGACCTCAAGAATTCAGTTACACTTCCATTTTTCAATTCTGGTCATGAGACAAACCCACGCTTAAAAACTCTCACAGATGATGATGGTTTCTCTCCTCTACCTCACACTAATGATAGATCACACCTGTTACATGCAATAAAACTACTGAAATCTTCAAGCTAGCCAGAAACAGTCTCAAGAGATTTAAGATATAAAACAGCTTTACAGGCCCTCGGCCATTTTCAAATTTACTCTCATGCTGAAATATGATTAGGACTAGGGTCTGCTACTTAGAAAGAGCTTTCAAATAAACATTAAGGGTCTTGGTAATAAGACAAACCCCTACAGTCCAGGTTTCATTAGTGGATTGAGGGTACACTGGTAGGAAACAGCCTGAGAGGAAGCACCAGCCTCACCCTCCCGGGCGTCCTGCTCCCCTCACGGTTGCAAGCCGAGGCCGCCCCCCACCCCGAACCAGCCCGGTCACGGCTCCCCAGGCGCAGGGAGGCTCAGCCCCACCTGCGGCTCCTGCCGCACGACGCCAATGTCCCAGTCGCCGTCATCGCTGTCGCTGTCCTCGTCGCCGCCCGCCACGACGCGGACCGAGCACATCACGGCGGCCATGCCGGCTCTTCCCGCGCCTCGCCGCGCCTCAGCGCAGCGGGGCACGAGGCCGAGGCGGCCGCGCTCCCGCGCTCCGCCCCCGCCCCGCCCCGCGGGCCTGAGGGCAGCGCGGCGGGCGGAGCCGGACCTGGGGACGGGCGGGAGCCGTGCCCGGGGCGGGAAGGGCAGCGCCGCTCCGCGCCTGTGCACGGCCCCGGGTACAAGGAATCAGTGACAGTGGTGCTGGTAGCGCCTGGGGTTGTGACGCGGCGCACACGCGGCTCCTCTGCTTTGTGGATGCTGGCAGACGCAGCGGAGCCACGTGTGAAGTTGTGTCTTTAGATCTGTGGCTGATCTGTATATGTGGATTCAAGGTAAAAGATACGGCTTCCCCTCTTTAATTGCTGGTGCCATTGACACGCTCCGTCCAGCCGCCTCACCTTGCAGCAGGCTGTGAGGTCACCTGTGTGTGTGTGTCACGCAGTGTCAGAGAGCCCGAGCCTGCGGGGGGACACTCGCGTGGGAACGCTGAGCAGCAGCTGCGAGTAATGAGGCAGACTTTGGACCTCTAGCCTGGCTACCTAGGGCATTGCTTTCAGCTCCAGAGCTGTGGTTAGAGCTCTTTCTAATGAGCGATTATAACGTCTCATTCATCACAAGGTTCCTGTGAAAGTCTATGAAGAACAAACGAGGAATGACGATGAGAATTTCATGCACCGGCATCATTGCTCCTTGAGCTCATCTCAGACTTTGCCCCAGGTTGAAATGAAATTAGGCATCCACTGACAGAAGAGGAGTTTGGTCTTGGAGAAGAGTACAAAATGATAAGTGTAGTCCTTGTGCCCATAACACTGTAAAGGTGTAATTAAAATATGTTGCCCTCATCTTGATCAGAAGGTGTCTGTGAAATTTTTCCTATTTATTTTATTTTGTGTTTAACTTTTGTTTCTTAATGCAATGCAATGTGTAAGGGAACTTCTATGTTGGAATTTGCAGGTTAGCTAGAGTCATGCTTAGAATATACCAAGTGCTATAAAAATTGCACATATTATAAAAGAAGCCTGCATGGTCTGCATATTTCAATAGTGCTCACTTGACATTATTAATAGCTGCATTTTCTGGATTTTATTTGCTTGTCTGTTAAATATGACAGCCTGTTTGCATTAAAGTATAATGAAAGTCAGATTCTTAACAATGAGGAACTCTGATGTAAGAACTAAGTGAACATTTTAAATGTACTCCCATGAGAGAAACTTCCAGTTCTGGAAACTTGATAGCAATACAAACCCCCTTCTTTTCACACAGCCTCCTCAGAGCAAAGGTTGCTAAAATTGACTCAACTGCAATACATGCTTCTATATGAAGGCTTAGCTTTATATGCTTATTTTTTTATTTTGCTGTATACACTAAATCTCAGTTTAAAATATTTTGGTAATTAAGATATATTGTTTACCATGTGTAATAATAGAATGGTTTTGTAGCCATGTCAGTTCTTATAAAATTGTAACTTTTATTCTAAGTTTTCAGGACTTTTTAGTACTGGTCTGAATATTTCTTGTTTTCTGCAGAGGAAAAATAGTACTTATGCCTTTTTTGTGCAGCTTCTTTGTATGTGTATTGAGCGTACTAGTACTCAACTTTATAATAACCATAACCAGAATCAAGCTTCCATATTATTATTCATTTATCTTAGCTGTGTTACAGAAGATGGACTTGCTAGTAGGACTTATATCCCCAGTGGCTAAAGTCTAAAGACAACTGAGTGTGATGTTTTAGAACTGACATCACATGTTCCAAGAGAGTTATTTCTAACTAGTGCTGGTACTATGAATAAATTCCTTACCTTTAGTACACTACCAATTGCTTAGTATTTGACAATTGTGATTTATTTGTTCTGGTTCAGGTTTTCAGAATTGGAGATGGTTGGTTGGTTTGTTTGTGATTTTATTTTCTTTTGTCTGCATTATAACCCATCCAAATTAAACACAGACACTTGAAATGCAACCTGCATTCTGCTGCTTTCTCAAAGGGCACCACTCTAGGAAGGTCATTTTCAGTAACAGGCCTGATAGCACCTAGTGTAAAAAGAAAAAAATCCCAACTCCTTTCAAAGGCTCACAGTGTAGAAGAACCTTGCAGCCAGTATACCCTATAGCTGTTTCAAATGTGAACAAGACAATCACACAGAATCTGGTAGCAGGTGATCTTTCCTTTTGTGTTTGCTTGGTACTGTAAATCAGACATTATTGTTGATGCAGACTCTCCTTTTTCACATTCGTTTTACTCCAGCTTATTTGTGACCTTGAAGTCTGTCTTGATTTTTCAGCTAGGCAGACTTATTTTGGTTGATAGTATGGCAAGTCCTGGCTGTCATCCATATTTGCCAGATATCAGTGTGTTTTTACTTACTTCTGTAGGAACACTTCCTAACATCTTTTCCTTGTTGTTGTGCAGTACTCATTTTACATGCAGGAGGTGATTATAGAATGGCTCAAGCTGGGAAAATTGTAAGAGATCCTCATTCTCAGAGAGGCTTAATAGCTCTGGGTCTACAGGATTGACAAATTACCAGTAAATGTTCAAATGGGAGATGGTGAACTAACAGCTGTACCAGTTCCATGGTTAAGAGCAGTACATCCAGGAGTTTGCATAATTTGAAAGAAAGTCCCATAAAGTAGCACAAGTGATTGCAGTTTAGCAGGTCACATTCATGAAGCAAGTGGGAAACAAAGTAGTTTATATTGTCCTGGATGATTTTTCAGCTGACTTGTAAACTGCTGTAGCATGTCTTATATTTAAGGTATTTCAAGTATAAAGATGGATACTTATTCTCTAAAAAGAACTTAAATGGTCTGTGTTCTTTTGGTGATCTGAAATCACCCTTAGTGTTAAATCAGTTTTAGTTTTGACATCATGAAGTTTGGTTTAGATACCGCATTGCAGCAAATTGTGTTGTTCATAATTATTTCAGTCATCATTCTAATGGATTTTAAAAGATGGAAAGCATTTCATTTTATCTGTTTTGCTTATAATTCATTTTTTACAGCTGTGTTCCTCCTGTCCACTTTACCAAATCTATCTGGATGGTACCTGATATAAAACTTTCAATCTGCTGCCAAACACATGAGCATAAATTGTATACCAACTGGTTTTCTGTTTGCAAAATTTGTTTTCTGGTAGAAGCATTAAACCATTGTCAGAATTCCCATACTAAGTGGGGAATTCATGGACATGATATGAATCTGAATCCTGTTGTGAAAATATATCTTATTATGTAATGTATAAAAAAACCTAGAACAAGAATTAGGATGTTGGATATACTTTCTTTTATTTTAGTGTCACTCAGATTTTTAGCTTCTTTTCATATAACCTAAAAGCTTTGGTCTGTGTAGCAAATCCATGTCAGAACAATTCCTGATATTACTAAATGCAATGTCTCTATTAAAAATTCCTCATTCCTTCACTATCTCTAGTCTGTTCTATGCTGTTTCGTCCCCTTAATCTCAACTGGCAGTACTCCCACTTCGTTATCATGGTGAGTACCTTCTTGTTTCAGCCTGTTGACTCTCTGCTGGTACTCAGGCAACCACTTGTAATAGTATTGCCTGTCTCTTAGAAACTCAAATGTTTGAATTTTCTAAAGGCAGTTTATAATGATCAAGTGCTGCTTTGGGCTTTCTACACCGTTTAGCTTTTATTCTGATATCTCACTTTGGCTTACCACTTTTATCAAGATTGAAGGTTATCCACATATTTCAGTGTATTCATATATGTAGTACTTTAATTGGTTGCCACATTCTTATTTTGCTTTGACAATTCAAAAGGAATATGGCTTCTTGGAAAAGGGACTACATTTGAATCAATGTTTGGTGGTCTGTATTGTTTTTTTCTCTTTCTTTTCTTTTGTTAGTAAAGCATACAACCTAATTGTCATGCCTTCATACTGAATGGCCTTGTTATCATAGGTTTACCACAGGATGTTAAGTCTTTGGTTATCTCTTACTTTTACAGCTGCTGGGGCTGCCCACCAGTAATCTCTGTGCATTGTGAGAATTCCCACACATACATTGTCTTTTAGACTTATTTTGTTTGAGTTTATTAACTCAGGATGGTATTTTATGTTATGACCTATTATTCTGTCTCTCCAAAGTGATACTAGTAATTCAGAGCTCCTAAAATCTCAGTTTCTCTTCTGAGAGGAACTGTTCAACCCCTCACTGAATTCCTAGGATGTGCTAACTGGACTTTGCTACATTCCTTTAATCTCATCCATCTTTTCCAGCAAAGTCATCATATCCTTTACATCTGCTTTAAGGTCTTCTTTTCAAGAGTAATTGTGATACTGTCCACATCCCCAGTGGTATAAACTAAAAATGTTACAAATGCCAACAGTTGAGTCATGAGAAAAAACTGTGTGGGAAAACCATTCAAAGATGTTGTACTGTTTTCTAGCTGTCTTATACTTGCATTCTTATTCTACTCTCCAAACTTACGTGCAGAAGTGTGTGGAAAGAGACTTTTATGATAATTTGAGCTATTCTGTCACAGCTGGTCCAAGTAACAGGAAACCATAACTCTTCCTTATTGGGCATGTGGGAGCAGGTATGCACTGGGAATGCCCTGACAGTCTCTGACAGCAGACTTGAGACTCACCATGACCAAGCAGTGTGCCCATGTGGCCATAAGGCCAGTGGATCCCTGGCTTGGATCAGAAATAATGTGGCCAGCAGGACTAGAGCAGTGATTGTCCCTCTGTACTTGGAAGTGGTGAGGCCTCAAATCCTGTGTTTAGTGTTGGCCCCTCACTACGAGAAAGACATTGAGGTGCTGGAGCATGAGCAGAGAAGGGTAACAAAGCCAGTGAAGTATCTGGGGCAGAAGCCAGACCAGAAACCACTTCTTCTTATAAGAAGTGGCTGAGGGAACTGTGGTTGCTTAGCCTGGAAAAAGGAGGCTCAGGGGAGACCTTATTGCTTTCTACAACTGTTCAACAAGAGATTGTAGTGAGGTGAAGTTCAATCTCTTGTCCAGGGTAAGTGATAGGATGAGAAGAAATGGCCTCAAGCTGCACCAGGGAAGCTTTAGACTAGATATTAGTTAAAATTTCTTCATTGAATAGGTGGACAGCCTTTGGAACAGGCTGCCCAGGGAAGTGGTAGAAATACCATCTTGGTATTGTTCAAAAGGCATGTGGATGTGGTATTTGGGAATATGGTTTAGTGGTAAACACAGCAGTGCCATGTTAATGGCTGGACTTAGTGATCTTTTCCAACTGTAACAATTCCATGCTTTGAAAGCAACAATTATTGAGCTAGTAGTAAAAGGTTCCTTTCCTCTAATAAATCCCTAATATTTAAATGGCCATCATCCAGCCTCCTATGTGCTCAAAGAATCATGTTTGTACATAGGATCCTGTATATGTATCTGCAGCTTTTCCTTCCTAAGTCTCTAACCACTGGCATAACTGCTTCATTCAAGTTGCTGTTGCCATAGATATAGCAGTTCTCTTGTTACAAAAACCTCATTAGTTTCAGTGCATGAAATCAACAGGCACTAGTGTATGAAAAAAGATACCTTCTGTCTAATTGGTGCAGTAAAATACTCAACACTTCCTATCTACTTTGATTCTGTAAAATTCCCTGAGTCCTAATCATCCTATACTCCAGAACTGTCCAAGTTATTGAAGACAGCTCCTTCTTTGTTAATGCAGCTATATAAGCTGTCAACAGCTGTTTGATATAGATTTCTTTCTCATAATGCTTTCCTACAAAGCTTAACTTACACTTAAGTTTTGGAAACCAAATTGCCTATGAGGCAATAAAAAAATTTGCCTTTGTCCATATAGTTATTTTCCATGCTTTTCCTTGAAATACCCATTTCTTTAACCGGATCATTCAAACTCATCATGGAATATATCTGAAATCCAGATGTATATGGGGGAAAATGGACCACATGGCTTGCACTAAAGAGCCATGATCATAGGTTTCCTTGTCCACATCAGCCAGTTGTAACAAACCTCCAATTAACCCTTTGACTAACTTTCTGCAAGATCTCCACGTGCTTCTTTGGCAGCAAGCTCTAAATGGTCATTTCAAACTGACAGGATTTTGTAACTGGCAAATATTCCCACCAACATGCTTCATAATTTGCTAATATCTTTACTTAAATAATTCATGATATAAAAGAATTAACTTGCAGGCGTGACACTGATGGGATTCTTATTATTGTCAGGATCTAGAAGAACAGACAAAAAGACAGCATGCTTTGAATAAGATTTTCCCAGTACATGGAAATTTGTGTCAGGATATCTAACCTCTGATTCTGTATTTAGGAGAGTCCTTGGGAAATCTATGGTTCTAGCTAACATCTTTTTGTTGTTGTTTGTTTGGTTTTATTTTCTCTTTGTTAGACTTACTTGGTTTCTCTTACCTGCAATGGGATGGACAGTTTTAGATGAAGTGACAACACAAGTAAGGGCTGTATCATAATGCTGTGGAGAAAAAGATAAAAAGGAATTCAGTGTGCTTTCTCTTTGAATTTTTTCTTTGCAATGTTTGCATATTTACTACACAAGTTTTAGAAGTGCTTATATTCTAGTTCTTACTAGGTTTTGAATTTTTTGAAGTCAAACACTGTATATACAAACAGTTAAAATAAATCAGAAGACTTATGTGGAAATACAAATATACTGCTCTTTCACTTTGCTTTTACCTAGCTTGCTTTTCTGTTTATTCCTACTTTTAACCTTCATTATTCCATTCCAGCTCTGAAGAACAAGGCATACTTCCTCCTTTACATGGAAGATTTTCCTGCGTCTACAACTGATCTTGCTTAGTTTTACCAAGAGCTAAAAGTATCACAGCAAGCAAGAAAGAAAGCTGTGTTAATAATACAATATCAGTGAAGTTTGCTCTAAGGCTTATTCAAAGGGGAAAAAAGACAGGGTAGGTATAGGAAGTAAGTTGCTCTTTCCACTCATCACAGAGGTAGGTAAACTTATGATTTCTACCAAACTGAGGGCAGAGAAAGTTCCCTTTGTCAGGAGCAGGCCAGTGGACAAGGAAAACTGTGCAGCTCAGTAGTGCTGGCTGTTTGGAAGACCTTTTGAGACTTTCTTATTTTTTAACAAGTCATCACTTTTTCCTTGAGCCCTCTGTTACATCATTAACTAACAAAATACCATTAAAAATGCAACAGTCCTCTCTAGGCTTTGTTTTGGCTAAAATAAAGTGAGATCAATACTTTAAAAATGGAATTTTAATGTTTTTCTAAGCTGTTTTTATACTGAACTGAGAAGGCCTTTACACACCAAATCTTTTACAGGAACAAGCACAAAAAGAAATACAACACTGAAAAAACATTTTAAAATTGTTCAATGGATTGTGATGATAGAAATTATGATTACATACCTCTTAGTCTGTCACATATTCTCAAGTATGTGTTCCATTGAACAGCGAACTATTAGAACCATCAATGTACATGTTTAGAGATAGGGGAAGACATATTGAGAAAGAAAATACATTATTGAACTTGTTATGTTCTTGGGCTAATAATTTCTTTGTAGCAAAAATTAGCTAGTGCTGAAAGTAACACTTGAAACTACACATTATGTATAGGTTTAGGTGGCCAGTATGGGAAAGTTCTGTTTTTCCATAAGCCTTGACCCTTTTCAGGACTCTTTTCAGTCAAATTAAGTTAGGATTTGTAATTTTTTATATGCATATTTGATGTTCTATATAAAGAATACATGATTGGAAAAAACAGGTTTTCACAGAAGTGTTAAAGAGGACAAACCTCATCTAAACCTCATCCACATTACCTAAACTGCATAGCATGAGTATTTACAAATAAATCTGTAGACAGCAGTGTTTGTTGAAAGAAACTACTGTTTTAAGGAATGAATGTGACTTTTAAAGCATATTTTATCTTGAGCAGCATCAGTCTGGAAAAAGAAGGAATTAGATTTCTTCATTACATTTGGAAGCAATGTTAAGGCTGTCTATGCTTTCAAGTAATTTAGAAAATTTTTTTCTCCTGCTTGCACTGTTTCTACTTTTGGTAAGTAAATACAACTTCTGTTTAACATTTATTTGTTTTTCTGGCCTCTTTATTTGTATGCACTAGCAAAATTGTCTTGTTTTACCTGCCCATGACCCCGCTGATCATTTTGCAACCTGTGCTAATGGTACACCTTTGAGGTTACAAAGCTGTGAGTCACTGTGTGGAAGAGTCTCACAGCCAACAGCAGGGTTACATCATGTTGTGGTTGTGGCTATTAACTGGCAAAGAGCTGGCCAGAGCCCCAGCCAACTCAGGGATCATAGTGCTCCAAGCAGGTATTGAGAATGTGTATTTTCACAGTGACTCACGGAAACTCCATTTCTCGCATGCCTCTTCAGATGTGTCAGAAGCACTTCCCTGAATTGGTACCAAGGTATTTTGCTTTCATCTGTTCTCAGGATCAGAGAGACAGAAGGTGGTGCAGTGAATACAGAGTCATGCTAAGAGCAAGGCATTTATGATTGACATGGTGTGCTTGAAGGGCAGGATCCCTCTGTTCCCAGATGGTTTCTAGTGTGAATGCTTGGTTCTAGTATCCACACTGTCTAAATTCAGACTTTTAATTTTCATTTGAGAAAAAGCAATAAACAATCTTTTTGGATTAAGGACAATTTTCTTGATTGTAGTTTTGCTGACATATCTTAGTTTATTTGAATACTGCCAACAGAAGTCTTCTGCCTTGTCTTGCTCAGGTGAGTGGCCTTTTTCACACAGAGGCACAGAGCTTTAATTCCTATACAAATTCTTTTTGTCTAGATGTCTCTGAAATTTCGAGTAATGGAGGAAAAGGTTCACAACCTGGGAACCTGTCTAATCTATTACCACCAGGTCTTGAGGAACAGTGTTAAATTTGATCATCTTTGTTACAATATGATAAATACAGATCTTGGCTTGGGAAGTTTTTTTGCAAAACAGTAATAGCATGTGATTCATTACACTGTTATTTGGGAGAACTTCTGGGAAGAACTGCTTTTTATTACAGATGGATTCTTGTAATGATTGTGTTATGAACATCCAAGTGCTCTATTGAACTGTTACTCTCACTGCTGTACTTGTTGCAATTCTTTTAGGAGACTGCTAAAAAATGCAACTATTCTTGAAATAGTGTTAAAAGTTTTTAACAGGTAATAGAATAAAAAAGAATTTTTTTCCAGAAAACCTGAGGAATCAGGAGGCATTTTATACTAAGGCTTCTAGAAGCAATGAGTAATTATTAAGCCACTTCTAGTGATACAGTTAATGATCAAAACAGCAATGACAGAAGCATAATGAGAACAGTGGATTAAGTATAAGGAAAGGCATTTGGTAATGTAGCGTTCAGTTAATGGCATTGAAACTGCTGTTTGAAAATAAATTTAATCATAAGTATAGCATGTGGGAGTAGTACATCTAATTGATCCAGAGATGATTAAAAGGCAAAAAAGAGATTTTTGATTGATCAGACAGAAGGATCACATGCTTCATTTGTTACTGAGTTGCAGCAGAAACTTGAGGAACATCCTACTTGCTTTGATTGGGCTACTGTTTACCTTTCTCTGCCTTCATTCTTTTAACACACACATATATATATGTATATTATTGTAGAAAGTAGGATCTGAGGGCTCTTTTTAGATAAATGATATCTGAAGCATTCTGAGTTCTGCAAGCCTGTGATGGGTGTGGATCCTGGCTTGGGCTAGGCTGAATGATTTTTAGAAAATGCCAACCTCCTAGAAGAACACAAAGGATTATTTTTTTTTTTAATAGAAACTTAGTACCTGATAAACATGGATAAAGCATGGAAATATCACCAAGTAGTTGCTACCTTGTTGGGGCAGCACTGTCCACACCAGTTTTAATTTAATTTCTCATGAATATGTTGTGGGGGGGTATCCCAAGTGGGAATGAATTGGTGTGTGTAACTGATATACCTACACAGAAAATTTTAGCACCCCCTTCTCAGGAGCTCTGTTATATGGAGGATATTTCTTCTTCACTGTTCTATAGATCACCTTTTATTCTGATGTTAACAAGGTTGTTGCTGGGGATCCGCTATGTCCAGAGGTAGATTACTCTTTCTGTGTTTGCTTTTTAAAAGGCTGCCTTTTTGCAATGGAATCTGTTTGCTGCTCCTGTCTGCCCAGGAAGACTATTTGTGACTAACTACCAGCTCAGGCTCATTGGATATAGACAATGTGCTCAACTGGGTGTAGGCACTTGGTGTTCTAGCCTCTGTTTTGAGAGGGAACTTTTCCCCAGGCATTTGTAGTAGAACAAGCATATTTATAGTTAGACAAGAAGGTGCTAGAAGGGTCCCATTGCTTCAAAAAGCTGCCTCCTCATATTCTCACTGTTAAGAATTCCTGTGACATATCTCAAGACAAATATCTTGTTTGCCATTTTGGTGTTTGGGATTTTTTAAAAATCTATATTCTTTTTTTATCAATACATACACACAATGAGGTATGCCAGCCATACCAGTGGTTCTATCTGCATTTTTCAGCATGGTATCAATTTAAAAATTCTCTTCTTATTTTCTTTCCTAGCTTAGTCTTTGAAGAATAAAATTTAATTATTTTTCTTACTCCCTTTTTCTAGCCTCCAGTGTTTCTACTCTCAGCTTAGCATCTAAAATTCAGGAAACACAACCTTCAAATTTTTTTTCTATTTTTTTTTTTTTATTGATATTCTTAATCATCTCTTAAGGAAGGGAGTTAGGAATCACGCACCTTTGTTTAACTACTTCTTTCTAAAAATCATAAATGCCTACTTTTCCTTCTGACTTCTCTCCACTTATAAACACCTGCCCACCTTCTTCCACCCAGGTAAACTGGGTGAACCTGCTCTTTCAAAAGTGTGCTCGGTCTGCTTGACTGAGACAAGCAGAAAGGTAGCTGAGGTTGTGTTAAGGATGAAAAAGAGCCTTTAATATGCATGTTGCTGGCTCTTCTTTTTACAGGTTTTCTCCCTATATAAAAGTTTGTCTCACTTGTATGTTGCATCTTACTTTCAGAATGAAAGCAGTTTGAGAGTGACTAGAATCCTGATTTAGCTGACCTTAGGCAGCACTGAAACAATAGTGAAAACAACTTACCAGGTAATAAAGTAAATAAACAGAAAATATCTCTTATTTCTGATTTCCAAAATGAAATTATTTTACAGCAAACAGACGCATAACTGTTCCTATTGTTTAATTTTCTTGTACTTGTACTTTTCTTGTACATCTAGTACTCAGATGTTGCTCCTTGTTTTCCAGCTCTAAAAGAAGTGTCTAAAGCCATTTTATATTTCTGTCAGAATGAAATTGTCTTTATTTCTGTCAATAAAAAATGATTTCATTTCCTGCTGCTGAAATTATGCGACAGACCTCTCTACTGTGGTTGCCTACCTCAGCCAGGATTCTGTCCAGCATATGACAGTGAAAAAAGTAAAGCTGTAGTAAGAGATGTTTTGTGATAAACTACATATACCAGACATTGCCTCCTAAATTCACAGAAACAGAGATTGTCTCAATAAAAAGGCATTTCAGATTTTAATTATTTTTTAAAATTTCAGATTTTAATAAATAATTTTTGTAAATGAGTTAAATATTTCCCTTCCTGTGTATGTGTCTGTTTGTGTCCTGACTCCTTATGAGCTTAACAAAGCTGTGGGTCATTGACTTTCACAGCCTAACCATATTATAAATGTAATAAACATGTAATAAACAAACATTTCCCTTTACTTATGTATTATGAAAAAGTGTAAACAGAAGTCTTGATATTGTTTGTCTTTCCTGATTATTATTTCAAATACATAATTTTTTCGTTGTTGTCTAACTTCTATGCTATTGTTCTGAGAAAAGATGAATGAGACTGAAACAAATATTTGATGATAAATCATTTACTTTCTGTACAATATAATTCAATATTTTAATTATTAATTTCTATCTCATAACTTGCACCTTGTGTTGCCCATTCTTCTTTCATTGTGCTGTCTACAGTTAGACCCACAGAAAGTTCTTTCCCTCAATGGTTATACTAATTTATAACCTATTAGTGTGCATGAATAGATTGCATTTTTCCTTCCACACAGGCACAGAGATGTGTAAATTAAGTTTTTGTTAGCCAGCAAGGGAGATGTCTATGTAAGGGTATAGTATTAAATTCCTGGTTTTCAATTTCTATGGTAAATGCTGTTAGAAATAAAACTGCAAATATTTCCCCTTTCTTAAGAAATAAACCCAGTTTGTTAGTTATAACAGATTTTCTGTATACCTTTTGTATGGCCTGTGTACCTTTCGTGTGGCTTTTTAAACTGCTGTAAAAGTATTGTGCTGACACTGACCAATTCAATAGTCCTAATTGTAGCTAGCTAATTATAGAAACCCCTGGGTAGGGATATAAAATGGAAATTTTTAAAGAGCCTTTTCGATTCTAGAGTCTAATCTGAAAATGCTTTCCCTAATAACTCCTCAAAACTGCTTGAGTCTATCATTTCAGTGCTCAGTGTTGTTAAATTTGTCCAGTTTTTCTTATTTTCTCTCAAAGCTCATTATTACCACGTCTCTCTCATGCCAAAAAAAAGAGAGAAAAGAGATTATCTATTCTTCCATTTTTCTGTAGGAACAAACTGAGGCACTTGAGAAGTGTGATGTATTTGATTTTGTTGGTTGGTTTTGTTTGTTTGTTTTTCTTCTATCAAATAACAACTTTCCTTTCAGGAAAAAAAACCAAAACAACAAACAACAGAGAAACAAAACCACCAAAACAAAATCCCACATTGTCCCTCATTTGAAAGATAGACTTCAAATAAAGGACTGCAATTTGGGTTCCATAAAGCAGCTCATGAGTGGGTGCTTGACTGTCTTCAAGTCAAATAGCTTTAGCAAAGCAATCTCAGAAAAGTCATCTCAGAATTATCATCCAGGTAGGTCTTTTACCAGACATGGTGGCACTAGCAGTTCATGGGCAGAACTCAGTGGAACATGAATTTCATCACCAGTTTGTAAGTCTCTGTAAAGTGCCTCAGCCTTTTGTTGGCGAGCTTTTCATTCCTTTACATATGTTATCATATCAGTATGTAAAGTTTGGGTTTTTTAGTAAATAAGTCATGAGTCAGGAACCTGAGTTGCTTTATATATCCTTATATTGCCTGTTCCCTTATTTTTTGCAGTGTTAACAACAATAGCCAGTATCTTACAATAAACCTTAATTTGCCTACAGCCCTGGGAAGTATTTTCAGACTGCATGACCTAGGGGCGTGTAAGATTGAGTTGCTCTGCAGGTTTACTTGAAACAGTGGCAGACTGATCTTGATGATCAAATTTCATATTCTGTCAGTTTAGCAATTTTTATTAAAAAGTGTCATCTTAAAAGATCATTTCTTACATCTCAGGAATTCCTTTTTAAGTGGAGAAATGCATTTTTATCAATCAGTTCTGTGGACAGCTTCAAGACTGATGCCTGCTTTGTCATTGATAGCACATCACTGTGCTGTTATTGTCTAACATGATTCTTATCCTATCTAACATGATCCTTACCCTGTAACATGAACTTTTTTCTTGCAGGAAAGTCATAAAGCAGTTTGTAAATAAAGAGGGGGGAAAGGGAGTTTTACCCATAGCTGTACAATGGTGAGTTTCTCCTGCTGTCCCCTGTGTAAATCACAGCTTGACATAAATCTACACAATTTCAAGAAGTCTTGCTTTTAGCCTTGAAATTCTCAACTATTTAAAATAAGCTGTACCTGTTTGGTTTAGCACAAGTAGCTTCAAGGTCTCCTTAAGAGAAACATTTAACCTCATATAAGTTTTTCATTGTGTCCACTGTGAAATGTTATTGATTAAACTCAGTAACTCATGATATTCTGCTGACATCTGCCATTTAAAAAAGAAAAAAAACCAGCAAAACAAAAAAAACAAGAAAGAGGAAAGACATCACTTCTCATTTTGACTGGAGAAAACCCTTTGTGAAAATGTCAGGCAGTGACCCAATCCTTATTCTTTTGTACTTGAAAATATTATTGGTTTTCTGAACTTGACTAAATACAGGGCTTTAATCCACTAACCTGGACCTCAGCGTGGCCTGTGGAAATGGTCTGGATGTGGGTGGAGAAGGCTGAGAGAATTGCATTGGAAACAAGGAATTGTATGCTGCCCCACCCTTTGTCTTCATGTGGAGCCCTGTCTGCCCCTTTAACCACACAGTGATCTCAAAATTCTTGGATATCTTTAGCAGGAGCAGTTATCCCCCCGCCTTTTTTTCTTTTTTTTTTTTTTTTTTAGTATTAAGGCAACTTCCTTATTGAAGAGGCAATTGCAGAGGCAATTTTAGACTATTTAAGACTAGAAAAAAAGACCAAGTCTTACAGTTCTTTTGCAACTGGAATAATGTTGGCTTGCTTCTAACTTTTTCGATTAAGTTCAGAAAATATTTGGACCCACAAAGAGTTGTTTTAGGCAAGAGTAGCATACAGCAAACTAAGCATACTTTCAAAAAGAAATGGGTTAAGGATCCATCGTGCTGCATGGATTCACATGGTAGAGTTTATACTGCATGATCTTTGCAGTAACATTCCAGTAAAGATAATTCCAGTCTCAGGGCTCTGACAGGAACTCAAGCCCTTTCTCTTTTAAGCAGTTGTAAATAATTAAGCACTTTTTGTTATGCCCTAGGTAGTTCAATAATCTTTGTTACTCAGCTGTTTAAGACTGCCGGCGTGTGTCCTTTATTGAGTCACAGAAGGTATCAGTCTTGGATTTTTGCCCTTTTAACTTCAATAATACTATTGTTCTGGGATTATTACATGACAGTATGAAGAGGAAGAAGTTTAAGCTATCTTTGGAAACATAAACCTTGCAAGCTTGTCTGACTCTGACTTGGATTTTCAAGCTCTTAACTCCCCTCACTACTTCTAGACTGAAAGCAAAAAAAACCTGAAGTTCTCAGAAAACTATTTTCTACTGCAACTTCCAAGGAACCAAATATATTTTATCAAGTGTAAAGTGAAAAGATGTACCCTACATTTGGTACCTGTTGTTTTTTCCATTAGCTTCAATGTTTGTCAAAAGTTGTCTCTCTTTTTCTTTTTTTTTAAATTTATTTTAATGCAGATACCCTATCTGCCAGGACAATGACTGTTTTCTGATTAAGCTGTGAACAAGATGTTAAAACCGACCACAAGTCTTGATATTGCAAGAGTTAGTAACAGAGGGTTTTCACCATTTTAAGAAATCTTCTGGAAAAATAAGTAGTATCATATTCTTATGTAATCAAGGCCAAAGTCTGAACTACCCCTGTTCAGATTCTAGGTCTTTTAGGACTTTATTTGACATAAACTTAGTCAGCAAGATTTCAGTCAGCACTTTGATAGATCATGCAGAAAGGCAGACCAAAATGACACATCAGTAGGTCTAAAAGTTTATACTTGTTTTGATGCATTGGTAAATAGATAGATAAATAGAAATAGGTTGTCACAGAGTCATGTGCTTCTGAATGAAAGAATACATTTACATTTCCCTTTTTGTGTGTCTACAATTTCAAAAGGCTTAAAAATACCTTCCTGTTTAAAAAGGTATTGTACTGGAGTTATTAACTCCATAGACCAAATGACAGCACATGAACATATCTGACTTTTGTCTGATGGTTCCATGTAGTATGATGTTACAATTTTTGTTGAAAATTGTGTGCAATTTAAAGTGCTTTGAAGAAGTTGGTGTGTAGTGCCTGAAAAATCAACCTCTGCAAATTCAGTGTGAGTTGCACCATACTGAGCACCAACACACTGCTATTCTGCTATTCCTTCATCAAGCCTGTGCTGTATTTTTCACTGTTTTCCCTCTTGTTATTTCCATGTAAGATCTTACCAAAATGGGATCTGCCATTTTGGCAGATTTACCTGTCCAGAATGAAAGGTCTGATACTTTCATCATACTTCACCTCCCTGCTGCATATGTTGTGCCACAGAAGCACGTGCCTCATAAAAGATCTGCTTAGTTTCTCTGGAATATTAAACTGGTTTCCATATTTTTTGAGATCATGTATTGAACTAACATAGATACTGGTAAAGCACACATGACTCTGCTTGCCAAAAGTATCCAGTGTGCACAGTTTAGGAATGTTAATCTGCTAATACTTGAAGCATTGGCTGAAGCAATTTTAACAGTATTAAGACAAGGTACTGGGATGCAGTTTTTACTTGTGGAAATGGATCCAACAGCTGTCAGTCTGGCATTTTCTGCATGTCCATCTATATCCTAGAAGTATTATGAATATGGACTCAAAAAGTATTTGCCTGGTAAATATCTGAGAATAGTTTACTTTTCAAGTGAATGCTGCTATAGCTTTTATCTTGATGAAGATTCAATTTTCAAATATTTCCTGGGAATAGAGAAGCTCTTTGGAATTCATAGTGGTAAAAGCCAAAACTGATGAACAGTATGTAAAGTAAGATGTTGCTAATTTGTCCATAGCTAGAGAATACTCTGAGGACTTGAGCAACTAGGAGTAGATATTCATAAGTCATCAGGTAGAATGCTTGTGCTGAATAATAAATTGTGTATTTACTTAAAACTGTAGTTGACAGAGTTCTTTCATTGTTACTGCCTTGTTTTGAGTAGTTTATTAATGTGTGCAAGCAGCTCTGAGACAGAGTAATCAGTTTTTTGTAACTGGCAACTGTAGGGTAGATTAAAGCCCTACCCTATGGAAAAGTGGCCAGACTACTTTCCCAGCTTAAGAGGTAAGAGGACCTCTGCCTGACCCATATGTAAGGTCATTCTTTTAAAGGATTTGAGGTAGGGCTTCCCACCATTGGAATGACGAAGGGAACCCAGATTCAACTGACTGTACAGGAAAGCTTGAGATAAAGACCAGTGTTAGAATTGTGGATAGAGTTCTATGCTTTTAGTAAAAAAAAAAAAAAAAAAAAAAAAGAAGAAAATAAATCAGACTTCTTTGGGGTTGAATGAGACATTGAAAACCAAAATTAATTACAAAAAAAGTAGTTTCCAGTTAATTAAAATATTCAGAAAAAATTGCGGGTTTGATTAGAAATGTGATTGATAGGTCAGTGCAGAACTTTTTCTTTCAGAAGATCAGAACTGGGAGACTGAAATAAGAACTTTTTCATTTTAAGCAACAACAGAAAAACAGTGACTTAAAGTGTTAGTTTTGACAGCTCTTTAGCTTAATTTTCTGAGGAGATTGTATTTGATATGATCATATGATCATGCTTTCTACTAAAAATTTCTACCCCTTTTTCCAGTGATATTAATCAAAAATCCAAATATATTTATTTTTTTAGAATCATAGAATCATTATGGTTGCAAAAGACCATCAAGATATATAAAGTTGAATCTTTGAACAATCACCACCAATCAACTAAATCATCTTCTCCTCTTCCTGAAAACCAGCAGTTGGGTTAAAAAACAAACAAGCCCCGGCCCCTGAATGTATTGCTGTACCAAGGGAAGGGAAGGGAAGGGAAGGGAAGGGAAGGGAAGGGAAGGGAAGGGAAGGGAAGGGAAGGGAAGGGAAGGGAAGGGAAGGGAAGGGAAGGGAAGGGAAGGGAAGGGAAGGGAAGGGAAGGGAAGGGAAGGGAAGGGAAGGGAAGGGAAGGGAAGGGAAGGGAAGGGAAGGGAAGGGAAGGGAAGGGAAGGGAAGGGAAGGGGAAGCTCCTTTGGTGACTTCATGGCATGTAAAGCAAATCCATGCCCTGCCTTTCTCTGCCTTGCCCCTTGCTATAGGTACTCACCATGGCAAAGTGCTAAGTGAGTTTTCTTCCTCCTAAGTTCATATCCCAGTGAAAATGCACCACTCTGGTGGAGCTTTCAGCTAGGTCAGAAGCCCTACACAGCTTTACATGCAGTCTGGTGGCTTTGAAGCAGAATGGGAACATGTGCCCAAAGGCAGGAGAGAGGTCAAGGTACAGCTCCCAGGGTAGAAATCACTTTAAGTTGCCACAAATGTGGAAGCACCTTAACCAGCCAGTCTGTTCCCCATGTGTGACTTCAGACTGCTGGTTCTCACCTGGTTGAGTTACCCCTGCATGAGTGTGGGGGCCAGGGAGCCAGCTCTGCTCTCATACTCATGCCTGGGATGGCACAGGGAGCCAGCTCTGCTCTCATACTCATGCCTGGGATGGCACAGGGAGCCAGCTCTACTCACTATTGATCCCGGGGATGGCACAGGGAACCAGCTCTACTCACTATTCATCCCTGGGATGGCACAGGGAGCCAGCTCTACTCATCCTCCTGTTCTCATGCCTGGCCAACTCAGCCTCACTGTGCTTTCTTCAAAGTAAAGTCCAATAGATGGGGGATGTGGATACATCTAAAGGAAACTGTTGTATCAAGTTGCATTTCTGTAAAAGTGAAAGAAGTTCATTTAAATGAAATGCATAGATAATACTTAAGTTGGAGGTATTTCAGTCCCTAGAGAAGAACAGAAATATTACAGTTTATTCCTACTCAGAATAACACTAATGACAAGTTTTACTTTCATGTCAGCTGACTATGTTAAAGATCTCTGGGAAGGTTAGGACTCTGAAATAAGCAAGGAAATGTACCAGTGGAAATGTTGTGGATACATGAGAGGAAAATGACAATAAATATGTAAAACAAAACCAAGAGTTCAGGAGTTTTTGACTGAGGGATGTGTGAATGTGAAAGCATCTGATTTATTCGCAAAATTATTGGATCCCAGAGCAGAGCAGGGAAGTCATCACTCCAAGGATGAACTATAGCTGGTACTTAAAAAAGTAGGCAAAGAAATATTCTATGTTTAGAGAAGAAGTGTACAAAATTAGGGAAAGTTCGTGGAATTTTTCATGTAAGAAAAATTACATAATCAGTGATGATTGATGGGATGTCTTTGTTAGTCCCAAATTTGCTACCTGTGTGCAAATCAGCTCTTATGGTAATAGCCACAGGGAGATACTATTATGAAGAATACTTCATTACCAATTGACATTTTAACTAGTTTGGACCTGATCCACTAATGGTTTCAAATTACTAACATACCTCACTTTCTAATGTTAATTAAAAAAAAAGAAGTCTAATCCTCTGCTCAGTTTCTGCTTTATTCACTTATGCCAGAGATCCAAAGGCTAGAAAGGGGAAGAGCCTGTAGCAGGCTAGTGTGTACTGTTTAGAAGAATGGGTTTCCATTCTGACTCATTGATCTCAAAGACCTTCTCTAGCAAAGCAGATTCTCTGATTCTGTCTTTAAGTTAACATTTCACCATTTTTTAGTGAAGTGAAAACATTTGGTAGATCTAGGTGATCTGCATGTCAGGGTCTACCCAAAGAACTTCTCTCAGAGGCCGATGGAGCATGTGGGATCCCAGCCTTGCCCCGGCTGGTGCAGAGGGGGAATCTGAATCCTGGTTCGTCTTCCTACTTAAGCTCCCTGAACTCTGGAGGGGCTGGCGGGAGGTGCCTTTCAGGTGCGCAGCACCGAACACCCGGAGAAGCTGATCCCTCCTTCTCCCGGCTGCCGCGGTGCGGTGCGGATGGGGTGCGGGGTGCGTTGGGGTGCGCTGTTCAGTGCGGGGTGCATTGGGGTGCGGGGTGCGGTGCGGTGCAGTAGGGGATGCATTGCGGTGCGGGGTGCAGTGCGGTGCAGTAGGGGGTGCGGTGCGGTGCGGTGCAGCAGGGGATGCATGGCGGTGCGGGATGCGGTGCGCAGTGCAGTAGGGGCTGCACTGGGGGGCGCGGCGCGATGCGGGATGCCCTGGCGCCCCGGGCCCCGCTCCACTAGGTGGCAGGATGCCGAAGGGCTCCGCGCTGCTGTCCTGGAGCCTGGGCGGATTTAGCCCTGCCTCTATGTATTGTCTGAGGACATGATAAAATGCGGACAGTTTCCTGGAGTCCTGCCTGCCCGCGTTTCTTACTGGTTTTGTCATTAATAAAGCAGAATCGGGAAGGATTCGAGGGAGGTCTGAGACACAAAGGAGCCCTGGTGCCGTGACAGGGTAAGAGGGCACTTGTTGGCTTGGCGATCTACGAGGAAGAAATGTCAAGGCAAAGAGAAATTCTTCAGGAAAGCGCAGTGGGGTGTAGCGAGAAACTTTGAAATAAAAAGTGTCTGCAAGTTTGCAAAGAGTAACAGCTGGTTAAATTGTAGCGCAAGCTGTAAGTCCGTGGAAAAGTACGTTCGCATCTTTACAGAGCCAGTTTAGAGGGCAGCGTCTGCGTGATTAAGAAAGCATGGTCCTTTCCATTAGCATTTTTTTTAAGTTACAGAAATGAAAGGACACTGGGGTGTGTAAACATCAAACAAAAAGCAGCAAATAAAATAAAATCCTGCACAGAATTAAATCACATATTCTTTTTTCTTGCTTCTTGTCATCTTTGTCTCTCTCAAGTATGCTTTCTGTTGTGAGCCATTAAAGCAGTGATTTTGTTTGTATGTCACACATATAAAGCTTCAGAAACAGCCTTAGTTTAGATCTGGGCGTTTGATTACTTACTTACTGAAGATATAACTTAATAAAGATATAACTTACTAAAGATATAACTTTAGTTCTCATTGTCTCGGTTGAGGTACGGGCCTGACAGAGAACTTGTAAAACTGAAGCAAGTGTACTTTAAAGTGTGCATGATCGCGCTTGCCCCACACCCTTCCCCGTGCAGACCGCCCTCTTGCCTTCAGCCCGTGTGCCGCCACTCTCGCCCTCGGGGCGCACAGGCGTGGGGCGGCGGTCGGGGGCTCCTGGCCACGGGTGCCCACCGAGCCCAAACCCGCCTCGGCCCCCGGGTCTCGGTGGGCTGCAAAAGGCGCCCGGTGTATAGGGGCTGGCTCCGCGGTGAGGAGCTGCGCGCTCGGCGGGACGAGGGGGTGTCCACGCCCCGCCGGGGCTGTCCTCGCTGCGCTGTCCCCGCTGCCCTGGACAGAGGGCAGAAGGCCCATCGGGAGGGGTGCTCTCCCCACCTCGGCACTTGGTCAGAAGAGGGGATTCGTGCTGGGGAGAGGCTGGGGACCGGGGTGGGGCGGCTCGGGAAGCTGGGTCGGCAGGTGGAGGTAACGGGCTGGGCAGGAGCCCTCGGGGAGCCGGGGAGAAGAGGCTGCGGGGGGAGAGCGGGGCGCGCCCGGTGCGCGGTGCCGGGCGCGGCGGGGAGGAGGGGGAGGAGCGGCGGCGGCGGCAGAGCACGGGCTGAGGCCCCAGCCCGCCCGCCTTTGAACCGGGGCAAAGCAGAGGCGGGGAGAGGGGCCGGGGCAGGAGGCGCACGGTGACATCAGAGCGGCCGGGCGGATAAGGTGGGAGAGCCGCAGGAGCGGAGTGGGCGAGAGAGGCGTCAGCGATTAGTGGCTGCCTCCGGTTCCCCGCTCACCGCATCTCACCGCGCCTCCCCTCACCATGCAGAGGTCTCCCCTGGAGAAGGCGAACATCTTCTCCAAACTTTTCTTCAGGTGGGAGCCCCGGTGCGGCTGGACGCGGGCGGGCGGGGGCAGCGGGCCGGGCTGGGCAGCGGCGTGCGGGGAGCTCAGGGGGCTCCGCGACCCCAGCCCAGCCCAGAGGGGAATCGGGCACCGGGAGCCCGTGAGCTCTGGAATGGCCTGCGGGGAGAGCAGTGGGAGTCTCGCTGGTTGATGAGATCACTCTTTTTTGTTGTTGCTGGGGTTTTAGCACCGGGAATGGGCTCCGTCAGGTGTCATAAACCTGTGCTGGACCCGAACAGATGAATTTATGACATAATTTGAGCAACCTTTGGTAGTTGCTCAACTAGTTAATCTGTTATTTCATGTAAACTTTGAGAACACCGTGGGGTGGTAGGGAGCAGAGGGGAAATGCTCTCAGAACAAGGATTCCTTCTGTTTGGCTCTTTGATTGTTTAGCATTTGCTCAATGTGCAAGTGCAATATATGATCTTACTGGAAACAATTCCTTGCAAGCCTTGAAAATGTTCTCTTACAAGCTAACTCCCTAGTGCCTTTTCTTTCTAAAAACTTCAAATAAAAGGAGAAGGAGCCAATACCGGTGCCTGGGCACAATGTACTTTGTAAGACAATATGGAAGCTGAATACGTCTTATGTGACATCGCTAGAAATGACACTGTGAACTGGAAAGAACAAATAATCTTTTTGGCATTGGCCCACACAGCACTGGTTTTGCCAGAGTACTGGTTCCCCCTTTTGTTACTGGAGGGTCTCTTGCATGGCAAGGAAGGGCGGGAGGAAATCATGTGTAAGATGTGAACCTGATGACTAAAGAGAGAGCACATGGTGTAAAATTGTAACATTGTCATGAGGTCTCTGCCTGAAAAACTGAGAGCTTTTAGCTCACTTTTAAATGCTTTTGGGATAGCTTTCAGCAGGTTGGTCTGTATGTTTTTAAAAGTTTCTTAATGGGACTCTGTATGAGTCACTGTTTGCCTGTCTCCCCCCTTTGGCTCATTTTAGCCAGATATGATAGAGGGGAATAATCCCAAATATAATCTGTTCCTAAAGTTTTACATACATCCAGGTAAATGTAGTGATCCTACACATTTTCTCCAAAGGTGCTGCAGTGGGAAAGAAGCCTTGCTTGCTGCCAAATACTGTTAGAACCAGAGATATGCATGACAGGGACGTAAGCAATTATAAATTCTCCATAAATGATGCTTCAGTCAGTGCTGCTGTGAAGTGTAAGACAGAAATCTGTAGAAAATAAGTATGTATCTCAATTTAGTAGCTTGAGGGGGCCACTTGCTGTATTTATTTTTTTTATTTATAAACTTCTATAAATTTATCACCCTAGAACTTAGGTTGTTGAAGGTGTGAAGGAAAAAACTCAATAAGATAAAGCAAAGACATGTCTAATTCCTACCATAGTGAAAGTTTCCATGTTTGAAACCAGTTGCAGTTCATGCTCATTAAGTACATAATTAACCATGGTGATGCCTGAGCTCATCTTTTAAATCACAGTCTTTAAGTCAATTGAATGTTGGTTTAATCATGTTTAGGATGCATGATGCATTATACTGTACCAGCTTTTGGACAGGTGACTGTAACCAAAGTGATAATAATAAAATATGTGAAGTTAAGGAGTTAATGATGAATATAAACTAGAGCAAAGAAATGGAAAAAAGATGTATGGAGAGAGAGTGCTTTTTTCAATGATAATGAGATAGATGCTGTCAAGTACAACACAGTACATGTTTCAGTGAAGTAACTTTTATCAGAGTCTACAATGCATTTATGTGTGAAGTACCCATCTGAATATAATGTGATAAGTTGAAGATCATGTTAGCACATGTGATGTTAAAATATTAGCTATGATTATTCAGGGAATCTTGCTGATAAATGTATTACTATTTAATATTGTACAAGCTGTTATCAGCTCTAGGTGTGTAAACATATTGGCAAGGTTTTATTGCTTCATAATCTATCCTGTTTGGGTAGGAGGGACAGGTTTAATATGTGTTAAAGTCAGAACAAATTCAGCTCATAGCTGGATAGTTTATACATATTTTAGTATTGATTGGACCTTTTTTCTTAATTCTTTATGCAAAAAAGTGAGAAGAAAATGTCTTGCTATACAAAGAGTAGTATCTTATAGAAAGTGTTATCTTTTTGTTGTATTAGTGATAGTGATACTAATGGGACAAAAAAAAATTGCAAGAAGGGGTCATGATAGTAAGTATTTAAAATTATAAATTGACTTTCACCCTAAATTTTAAATAGTTTTGGTTTAAAAACTGAGCTCTAGTGATTAAGAAACAAATGTGAAAACAAGTGGTTTGAGATCTTCCATTAGGGGGACACTTAGAAAACAGAGAACACTAGATACTGAGAGTTTGGGGTTTCAGGGATTCTTTTGTGTTTTGATGTATTTTCCTTATGATGTTTTCAGAGCTGATCTCTTTTGTTCCTTAGCTCATGCAAAACATTCTTTTTGTTCATTGGCAACTTTTGACCTTGCTTAAAGAAAACAGAGTTTTATGCAGAAGTAGCCAGATCATCATATGCTTAGCTTCAAATTCACTGTGAAGCTTCACTTTTGTCTTTATAGCCATTACTTATTTTCTTCTGGAGTTTTGGGGTTATTCAGGGTCAAGGCCATACCTTTTGTCACAAACAATATCAGACTACTTTACAATCACCTAGTTTTTATTGAAAATTAACTGAGATCAGGAAGTCTTGTTAATTAATCAAATTTTATCTGAGAACTGGCGCACAGAGTTATTGCTGGAGTTTCAGAAATGGCTGCAACTGTGAGACAATTCTGATTTTATTACTGTTCTTTTACAAGCAACTGTAGATGTAAAAATACAAGTTCTCAAAAAGTGCTTGTATCCACTTGTACTTGTATTGTGCTTGTATCCAACTCTTGAAACACATACTTTTGCTTTGGTACCTATCAAACATGACAACATTTGGCAAGACCTAGTACTTTAGTACCTGATTCATTATTAAATCCAAATGAGAAATACAAACTAACCCAGCTTTTGTGTCAAGTCTTCTCATGGATTCAGTCAATAAGATCTGCTCTGGTTGCTTTTTGCATCTGCACATTTACACAGCCGTCCAGGGATTCCTAGAACAATTTAGCCAGTATGGGATAAATGTTGGATTCATTCTTCTGCCCTGTGTGTGTTGTGAGGGCTAGGAAAAGGAATTCAATTCCCTACCTCACCTCTTCTAGGAAGTGTTAGCATCGTTTGGCAGTGAAGATGTTTTAGTTATCTATCTCTGGCTCAGCTACTTTTTAGAGCATAAATCAAGAATTGCTGTGTACTCTTCTGAATAAAAAACTTTGCAGGTCCTAATTCCTGCTGTGAGCTTCTTATGAAGTCTGCTAATAATCTTTAGGGTGGATAAGAAAATTCAGGACTCAAGTTTTGGAAGTACTTAGCCTGTACGCTAGTTATTCTGTCACTCTTTGTAGCTTAATTCAGACATAATTTCAAGTTTAAGTGTGCTTTGTACAAGATAGTTTCTGGCATTTTCATCAGGATTAAATTGATTCCCTTCAGAAAAAGGAGCTAAAGCAGCCCTTTTCTGGGCAGTCCCTGCTCTATCCTTGAACAGCATATCTTAGAATACAGTGACAAGTTACTAAGGACTTTCATTTTGAATTGAAAAATCTTGTGTTTTCCTTGCAAAGTTTGGCATTTAGTGTGTAAATTTTATGCCAAAATTTGTCCTGACACTGTTTTGAATTCCTAAATGTTCCAGATTTTGTATAGGAAGCTTAAATGCTGAACTCATGTCTATAAATTTCACTCTGGAGGGCAGGTGTTTGCAAATTGTCATAACCAATATATATTTGGACCCTCCCTTATCAATACCTAGCCATAGCACTTTGGCCATCTTTCCTCTTTGAATAAGGAGCCACTGTGTGCAGTAGCAGGTGAAGGGCACAGTGTCATGCCTCAGTTTCTGGGGCAGCCAGCTGAGACGCTGATACAGAGCAATGTTTCTGCAGTGTGTCCTTGGGGCCCGGTGTGTCACCAGCCCTGGTGAGCTGCCTTGCACTGACCCCAGGCATTGCAAATCCTGGCTGTTTGTGGTAACCAAGCACAGATGCAGCTGCAGCCCAGGTTATGGCCCTGTGAGGCTGCCTGATCGTTTGTCTGCTGCCACAAGTGGTCCTTGGAGACCTGCTGGTCTGCCACTCCTTCAGAGCTGTCTAAACCAGCAGTGTCAGCTTCTGGAAGTCACGTGGTTCAGAGATGTGCATGCAAGTTTTGGACTCCCGAAAATCTGACTTCTATCGCTGCTTCCAAGGTAAAATATGAAACTTGAAGTGAACTGGAGAAAGGATGCAGAGTATCCTACACTTCATGTAATTTCAGTCAGAGGAATACCTTTAACAATAAGGCCAAATTGTGTCCTTGGCTCAGCCTGGTACTGTATCCTTGGTCTAATGACCAAAACTGCAAACCTTGTGTAGCACAGGGATCTTCTCTGCCTGCTTTATAACTCTACAGCACAGATGCCTAGATCAAGTTGCATCTGACTTCTGAAATGTGTTTAAAGTCTGTTTTCTTCCTGCAGGAAGAAGACTTACTATCTTGATACTCCAAATAAATTATCAAGCATTTGAAATATTTGCAGACCTGTCTGTACCTTGTTATTTTCTACATTTTGATTTTATTTTGGTGAGATAGAAATAATCCATCCAAACCCTTGTTTTTTGTTTTAATACTGTAGGCAATGACATGGTTAGTAGATTTATTATCTGTATTATAGAGGCTTCTAAATGCACTGAAAGAAATTTGAAGTCCTCTGTACTAAGCAAAATATTTGATAAGGAAGTATGTTTTGAAGATCTTGAAGTCTAAGCAGATAGCACAAAGGATATGTTAAAAAGAAGTTTCCTTACTAATACTTTAGAGAAAAAATGGGATACACAAGGACTGTGGTTTGTCCTAGAAGCATGTAGTGGAGTGAGTGCAATCTGCCTGAAATCTCTTGTCCAGAACTTTGATTGCACAAGGGTATTTCTGGTGTGACCAAGTTATTTCAGAATATTTCTGCAGTGAACAATTATCAACTCTTTCATCCTGAAGAATCTGACACTCTCAATATCTTCATTTTTGGATATTCTAAATTTCAAAGTGGTGAGAATAGTGTGACTTATTGCAAGAGGTTTCTACCTGTTGCTGTTGTCTTGGTTTGTGTTTTTTCTCTTCACCCACCCCCCAGCTATGCAGCATATGTGTGGAGGCAGGATGATGCCAACTTGACATCCAGGTAATAACATGTCCTCTGAAAACATTATGTCCTCTGAAATAAGTAAATTGAAGGTGAAAATTAACTAGTATACAAGGAGACATTGAAACACTGCCAGATTTTGCCATGTGAATTTGTAGATGCAGTTCAAGTGCCTTCCATGAGAGTGGGGATGTGCCTGGGTGAGACAAGCAGGAACTCAGAGGCTGTTTATGCATCAGCCCCTCTCTTAGAAGGATCTGCATGAGCTCTTTCAGCCAGCAAGTAGCTAATCCAAGGCTGTACTGTCATGAAACTCCCCAAATTAGAAGAGAATAAGTAGGCATTTGAGACATGTTTTGAAACAGCATTGTTTTTCAGAAGCCTAAACCAGAAGCTTTTCAGTTTAAACCAGAAAGAGAAAATCCAAAGTGACAGCTGGTAAAGGTACTTGGTTTTAGGTACATTCCCATATTTTAATGTTGATATTTGTCCTCTATTTTTGCCCCCAACTTTTAAAATAAAGGATATGAACCTTTGTTATATTGGAGTCATTCTAATATCTCACTTTAACTTTCGCCTTAACCAATTTTAAAGTTAGCCTGTTAGTTCTGGAATGCTTTTATTTCTCTATAGGTAATAAATACAAAAAAACACAACCACAAAGGTCCCCCAGGGTTGCTTTGCTCAAAGCCCAAGACTGTTTTGGAAATCAAAGGGTATGAGGCATTTTCTCATTAATTTGCCAGGATCATGCTAAGGAGTAGCATCATCAAATACCAGGATACAGAGAAAATGGCAAAGAGCAAGTAGTAAGAGAAGCAGCACCTCATTCAGGGTTGATTCCATATTACTGCAATGATAATTTACATTTTGACCCTTGGTATTAAAATTAAATAAAATGTGACTCTGATCACTTGTTTGTTTATACCTGACCACATATTGGTCATTGGGGTGGGAACAAATTATAGTTTTGGAAAGGGCCATGGTACCTGATGCGCAACTCTGTTATTTTTTTAGGAAAAATATCTTTAAAATCCGTGGCTAACACAGTGAAGTGCTAAATTGGGTGAAATGTGTTGCTGTCACTTGACACATCTGGAAGATGTTAAAATTCAATTAAATCGTGAATAGCACTGCTCTTCAACAGTTTTGGTGCAAACTTTCTGCTATGTTCTTTGTTCTTACAAAGGACTAGGAGAAAAGAAATATTTCTTCTATTCTTGCTGAGGGATATATTATTGAGAAAAAGAGTGAAGATGGATGAATATCCTCACCCAGTCAGTCTAACTGTAGGTGTATGCTGAAAGAGCCTTGCAAACCTTGTTCACAGCACATCATCACCACTGCTTTTTTGTTTGCTTTCCTTAAGAAATATTTGAAGCATATCTTACACTTGACTTTGGTACCTCAACAATTGACAGATTGCAATACAATTAATGTATTCTGTCCTTCCATCTTGAACAACCTATCTCCTAATGTGCTTTGTTTTCTCTCAAATATCTCCCAGTACTTCTGTAAACTGAAATATTTTGACTACCTTACTAATTGTAAATATTTAAGTATTAAATATTAAAAAGTATTTAATTTCTGTTTAAAAAAGCATTTAGCTATTAGATAATAATTTGATTAAGTGTCACTTCACAAAAACTGGGCATAAAAGACAAGACTTCCCCAAGAATTGCTGTGGTATAATCCTAATTAAGATTGCTATTGAAATCCTGGGGTTTTAGCAGAGCATTGATTATTCTTAAAATGGTGCTGCTCACAGCTAGTGGCAGAGTCAATAATACTGCAGCTAAATACTTTCCATGACAAATAACCCTTCATGGGGAAGAATTGTTTATTAGTGAAGAAACTAAAATCTTAATTTTTGTGATCTGGGGGAAAACAACTGCAACAAAAATCCAGAAATCAGTAGGGTCTGCGTTTACCTTTCTTGTTGAGACCCTGCAATAATTATATTTAAATATTAAACTATATTGTATTTTTTGCTGTTTTTTACAAAGGCGGACATGCTAAAGCTAAACTAATTGTCAGAATACATAACATGCTATTTCAGTAGGTATACTATTCAAACAAAAAATCTGCAACCCTACTCTGTTGAGGGTAATCAAGGGGCAGGAATAAGGCTGTTGTGCTCCATGGGCATGCTGGCTTGTCCCATCTGTTAGCAAGGATCACAAAAAGCTGGGGTCACCTTTTACAGCTGCACTACAGGATGCTCAGAGAGGACAGCTGGAGGTGCAGACACTACTGGAGAAGCAGTACTGGGTGTAGTAGAGCCACTTCCAGTATAAAATAAGCAACAACTTACAATTTGCTGCTGCTGGAGTGATGGATGTCTTTTGTGGGAGGATGGGAGTGCAGAGCCTCTGACATAATCTGGTCAGAGGGACCCTCTGGGAATGTCTGAGATCTACAGGGTACCTCAGCCTTTTCTTGCAGTTGGTAAGAATTCACTGCTCTACAAATATCTCATAAGTGTATCATAAAACTTAGGCTCTAAAGTATCATAATTACAGCTTGATGATGTTCCTTCTTCTCTGGCCTCTCCTCACCTCACCCTTAATTGTTAGGAAGAAGGATAAGTTAAAACCAGAGGCATTCTTCTTGCTCCCTCCATGGAATTTAAGGTGCAGTTCCCTAGAAGTTGCAGTCACTATGCTGAACTATATTTTGCACAGGAATTAATGCTTTGCAGAGGGGAGTGAAGCCCTAGTGACCTCTGCGCTGCTCAGTAGATGTTGCTGTGTTGTGCGCAGAGCACCTGTTGAAGTGGCACCAGTCTGATCAGTGACCCTTGCAGGAAAGCTGCTCTCTTTTGCTGCTCTTGGGTAGCCCAGCACCAAGACCACTGTTCCGTTAGTGTCTCAGCAAACTGTGCTTCTTGGTGTGAAGAGCCCGATGGAGCTAGGGTATTCCTGTGCTCAGGAAGAAGATCTGGGCAGTTGGCTTAGCAACACAGATGCTCCTGTCTTCAGTGACATGTAAAGCAGCCTTAAGAGAGAGTCAAATCCTATTGACAAATTGTCTGTGTTAATACTCTCTGGAAAGCCAGACATCTGTCCTATTGATACAATTTGAGTGGGATGGGTCTGAACATGCAGTAGAAAGCAATAGGTGTAATAAGAAATCTGTTGCATATTGCTTAAGTAAATGACAAAGAAATGGCTGTCAGAAATCTACCAAACAGTATGTTATATACATGATATGTAAATATCAATTTGATCATGTGTGTTTTACTACAGGCAGTAGATAACAGAAGTGAAACTTACCTTCTTTTCTTCTTTCCTACTTTACATCCTTGAAACTTGTTCCCTGCTGGGTTTCATACGTGTGTACCCATAATAACATTCCTAGTTAGTGGCAAAACTCTCCCAGCACTACAGGTTTCTCTGTGAAAGGGTTCATTAAATGCCAGCAAGTAATCCGATGGCATTTGCTAACATAATGCTGTAAAGCCAATCTGTTTCCCTTCCTTCTTGCTCTCTTCCTTTCAGAATAAATTTCTCAACAACCTCAGGAAAAACCTCAGCATTAACGCTGACAAATAGTTTCCAATAAGCCAAAAAAATAGAAGAGCCATATTCATTGACAAACTCTGAGCTATGTCACCTACTGTTATGGAAACATGGATAACTAGAGATTATATTGCCAGTTAAATAAATTCATAGTCATTTTGCATTTCAAATCTTTGCAAAGAATCTAGAACATAATGGCTATAGGAATCTGGCAAAAAATTGATTTTCATGAGATATTTGTCTATTTTAGGTCTTGTATACTCCTTTCAATAAAACACAAACTGTCTCCCACAGTTCTTGACTGCACAACTCAGAGAGCTGTTGAAAATTCACCTTGAAACAAACATCACACTCAGGCCAACTCCTCCCATGATTACCACTCCAACCTGAAGCCGCTTGGCACTGCGCACAATTTGGCTAGATCCAGTTAGGGTGGGACTTCCAAGCAAGGCCAGGGCAGCTGGGAGATGAACCTCTCTGTGCAAGCCCTGGCAGCAGCTTGCAGAGGGAACCTGGCTGCAGACCAGGAGGTCCCCAGGGCAGGAGTCAGCACTGCTCCTTTAGCTGGCTGGAGGAATTTATCTAGCACAGTTGCAGCCGCTGTGATGCACAGTGAGATGAAGATGAGGACTGCATAAGGCTGTATCAAACTCTGAGTTTGGAGGGGAGGGTACTTTAGGGGCCATATAATTTTGATGGCAGTGATAAATGCACCTGGTTAACACAGTGTTAAGCACAGAGTAAAACAAGAGACATTTCTAGAGATACAGCAGATCTGCTAAGCATGCTGCCTTCTCCAAATGATAATACAGCCACTCAGCTCTCTTTCGAACTGCAGTCACAGTTTGTTAGTTCAGGCTGTGGCAAAATGCCAGGGTAGGTGCTAATCAAAACTATAAATAAAATCAAATATGTGGAGGGAAACAGTGCAATAAAAAATGTTTTCTCAAAACATACAAAGTGAAACTGTAAAGCACTTATCTTTTGTCAGGTTGGGAATTGTTTATTGCAGTCTCAAAGCATTATTAAGGGGCTTAGGAAGGTTATTACTTAGCTACAGTGTTGTGAATTAAAGAAGTTGCCTAGGAAGTACTGTTACTTCCTTGCATTAGCTGCAGTAGTGGGTTTGTGCCCCATAACTTGTATTCATTCTGTCATTACTGAAATATCTACGTACATGGGACATCAGAGAAGCTGAGTACAGAAGTTAATGAGAGTTTCTGTTCCTGAATGACAAGGATTAGCCAGCTCTCCACAAGATGTGCACAAAGCTAATAGCAACTGGTCCTTTCTGTCTTCAGGAGCTGGTAAAATAAAAATCAATACCTTATATACCACTAGCAGTAATCATGAAAGACTTTCATGTAAGTGTTTCACGAAACTCAACGGTTTTCTTCTCATCCATTTTATCTCTGAAAAATATTGGCTCCGGTTTCCAGCAGCTGTGAAGTTTATGGATGTTTTATCATCTCCAAATGGAAAAAGAAGAGTCCAATGCCTCTCCAAAGTGGACTCTCCTAACTCCCTTCCTATAATGTACCATCAATCACTTGTTATTTATCAGCCACAGTGGTGTGAAAGACTGAGCTAGAAGTCATATGATTAATCTGAAACCATATTATAATTGAAAAATGAAACTCCTTCAATTTCTTGGAGCATGTTCTCTTTGTAGTGGGTGTGATATAACCGTGCACATGGGAAATACCTTGGTACTTTACTGAATTATGGGGATTATAGACTGGTTTCTCATGCAATTCATAACTTCACTAAAGTAAATATCAGTGCGCATATATGTACACACAGTTGCACACAAATGATTTTCATCCATTGTGTTAAAGCCCTTTTGCACTTTTGTAGTGTTCAATGATGTTCTTTTATCTTTGTATCATCTTCTTTGCACCTTCAGAGGCTGCAATTGAGAATGTGAATTACTTTGTGTGTATGACATATGTTCTTACAGCATACAGTTAAGCATGTCCAATAGGCTGTTTGCATTTTCTGAGGGACTGTGGAAAATGTTATTGCAAATATTTTGTGGTTTTTAGCTGTTGTATACAAAAACAGTTTAAAACAAAAATTTTGAAATGATTGAGGATTTGCTGAATTTTGTCATAATCATGAACCATGTTGGGTTTTTTACAAACGTTGGTTTACATATGGAAGTATGATAGCGATCAACCACAAGCTACTTAACTTGCAAGCACTTCATTTTTTAAAAGAAATATTTTTTATTGATGACACTAAAGCAGAAATTCAAGTAGTTTCAAAAGACACCATTAGTATTAGTATACACCACTAGTTCAAAACAGTTTTAATGTTTTAATCTGGTCCTTTGCTTTCAAAAAGATTCCTGAACAGAATCTGGTGAAAAATTTTGTATAAGTTGGTCCTTGGGGCTTCATAGGCCTTTTTGGAGTGGAATTGTTTGATAAAATTAGTCATTACTTATAAGGTTTTCTCTACAGAGTAGCCATTTGGAGTAGCCTTTTCCTGCTTTGTTTTGTTTCAGCATGCCCCATTAATTGGTATTAAAATTTTAAACACATTTGAAAAAACAAATGCAAAATATGTGTATATAATGGACACAATGAAGATCTTAAGAAGAGTTCTGTGCAAGATTTGTATTGCAGTGCACATTGCAGTGTAAGATGTCATAGAATCAAGGACTGGCTTGTGTTGGAAGGCACCTTAAAGATTGCCAGGTTCTAAGCCCCCTACCATGGGTAGGAACATTTTCCAATAGACCAGGTTTCTCCAAGCCTCATCCAGCCTGGAATGCCAGGGATGGGGGATTCCCAGCTTCTCTAGGCAACCTGTTCCAGTGTCTGGCTACCCTCCCAGTAAGAAATTCTTCCTAATATCCGATCTAAACTTGCTCTCTTTCAGTTTAAAGCCATTCCGCCTTGTTCTGTCATTACATGGCCTTGTAAAAAGTTCCTCTCCTGGAGGCCCACTTTAGGTACTGAAAGGCTGCTCTAAGACTTCCCTGGAGCCATCTCTTCTCCAGGTTGACCAATTTCAGTTCTCCAAACCTTTCTTCATAGGGAGAGGTGCTCCATCCTTCTAATCCTCTTCGTGGCCTCCTCTGGACTGGTTCCAGCAGGTTCCTGTCCTTCTTGTGCTGGGTACTCCAGGAGGGGTCTCCCCAGAGCAGAGCAGATAGCAATGAAACTTACATGTCCACTTTACTATAGTTCTGATTTATTATTCGTCTATATGGACATAGCACATAGCATATTTGGAAATACAGTACAGAGGTTTCAATCTTCTGTTCATTTGTCTCCTGCTGACTCAGTAGGAAGTCTGGAGCATGATCTGACCCCAAAACTTACAAATGCAGGTGTTTCAAAATTATTCTTTTAATCTTATATTTATCAATATAGTGTAAATATAAGGCAGGGCTGCACTACATTGTGTCTTATATGTGTGTGTATGTGAATGCATGTGCACTTAAACAGATTTGGATGCTGTGGAGAAAATATTCAGGGTGAGACAAAGCAACTCCAGAATTAATGCTAGAGTATTTTTAAATCTTTTTTTTTTTTTTAAAATTTGCTTAGATGGACAAACCCAATTTTGAAAAAGGGTTACAGACGACGGTTGGAGCTCTCAGATATTTATCAAATCCCTTCTGCAGACTCTGCTGATAATCTTTCTGAAAAACTGGAAAGGTAAGAAAGGTTAATTAAATAAATTTGTTTCAGGAATAACAATGCAATTTTCATTACAAAGCTTTTGGATGAAATGTTTAAATAGTGTTGGGTACAAGCTGATTGCACACAGTTGTACTTTGGACATGACTGTGATCTCTGGTCCAGATGTACAACCTAGATGGTCTAAATTACTATGTACAGGTACCTGTGATATCTGCCATTGATCACAGAATCACAGAATATGCTGAGTTAGAATCTTGTGCTGTGACCACTTCCCTAGGGAGCCTGTTCCATTGACCAACCATCCTCCTCTGGGTGAAGAACCTTTTCCTAATATCCAACCTAAATCTCCCCTGACAGAACTTCAGGCCATTCCCTCAGGTCCTGTCACTGGTCACCACAGAACAGAGATCAGTGTCTGCCCCTCTTCTTCCCCTCATGAGGCAGTTGTAACTGCAATGAGGTCTCCCCTCAGTCTCCTCCAGGCTGAACAGACCAAGGGACCTCAGCCTCTCCTCACACAGCTTCCCCTCAAGGCCCTTCACCATCTTCATTGTCCTCCTTTATATCTTTCTTATATTGTTGTGCCCAAAACTGCCCACAATATTCCAAGTGAGGCTGCAGGAGTGCAGAGCAGAGCAGGACAATCCCCTCCTTTGCCCAGTTGATGATGCTGTGCCTGATGCACCCCAGGACACAGGTGGCCCTCCTGGCTGGATAGGCCAGGGCACTGCTGACTCAAACTTGCCATTGACCAGGACTCCCACGTCCCTTTCTGGAGCACTGCTTTCCAGTCTCTCATTCCCCAGTCTGTCCATGCATCCAGAGCTGCCCCATCCCAGGTGCAGAATCTGGCACTTTCCAATGTTGAACTTCATACGGTTGGTGATTGCCCTGCTCTCTGTGTTGTCAGGGCCTCTCTGCAGGGCCTCCCTGCCCTTGAAGGAGTCAACAGCTCCTCCCCGTTTTGTATTGTCTGTGAGCTTGCTCAGTACCCCCTCCTGTACGATGTCCAAGTCCTGTATGAGGATGTTGAAGGGCACAGGGCCAAGGATGGAGCCCTGTGGAACACCACTAGTGACAGGTCACCAGTCTGAGGTCACCCCATTCACTGTAACCCTTTGGGCCTGACTCATGAGCCAGTTGCTCACCCATCACATAAAGTATTTATCCAGCTGAGTGCTGGACATTTTGTACAGAAGGATCCTGTGACAGACAGTATCAAATCTGTGCTGAAATCCAAAGGGATTACATCAATTGGCTTCCCTTGGTCAGCTGGGTGGGGTTACCTTGTCATGAAAGGAAATCAGGTTTCCACTCCTGAAGCCATGCTGGCTGTAACCAGTCTTTCAGGTGTTTTTCAATACCTCCCAGAATAATCTTCTCCATAACTTTGCTGGGCACTGAAGTGAGACTGACAGGCCTGTATTTTCTGGGGTCCTCCTTCTTGCCCTTCTTGAAAACAGGGCCAGTGTTTTCTGGTCAGCTAGGACAGCTCCAGATTCCCAAGACTGCTAAAAAATTGAGAGAGATTTTGCTGACATCAGCCAGGTCTTTGAGGATTCTTGAATGAACCCCATTAGGCACCATAGATTTGTAGGGATTCAGCTGGAGCAACAGATCCTGCACAATTTCAGCAAGGCTAGACTCAGAGTATCAATGTTGGTTCACTGAAAAGGGAAACAGCAGAAATGTTCTTTCTTCCCCAAATAACCTTGTAAAACCTTGGTTTATTTTTTCTTCAATGAAATAACATTCTTAATTTCCTTTGATACCACTTTTGACAGACTAATTTTTTCTGCAGAAATCATACTCTGAGTTTCCTCATTTAGGTTTCCACTCTTCTTTACCCAGTTTCAGTGGGTCCTAATTTAGAAATTGTGCTTCACTTGTGACTAACTCTTACAACATAGGTGCTTAAGCCCATCCCTTCTTGTCCAATTGACATTGTAGCTTTCACTGATGTTCCAGGGCAGCTTACATCTGCACTGTTGTGCCAATCCAATCAATTTTAATTGCAGTGTGGCATAAGTATTCCAAACTATGGGAGATAAGACAGAGGTTAAAATGGAACTGATAAAGCAGCCTGATATCTTCGGCCTGATCAAGCAGAAACCATGGGAGAGACAGACAGAGATAACTGCTCCCTGGGGTAGAAGTGACCAAGAGACATGTTATGAAACTTTGTCATGATTATCAGGTAACTGATGTCCTGAAGAATATGTAACCAATGGGAAATTGTTACCAAAAATAGAATCCTATATAAGTACCCTACTATAAAACCATTTATAAATGCTTTGTATTCTCAATAAAAATCAGCTTCTGATCCAGTTCAGTTGTCCCTGTCTCTCCATGACCGATATCAACCAGTGGAATTTATAGAGAACGTTGGTATGCTAAATGTGTTCTGATAGTTTATAAATGAAATATTCTGTTTATCAAATATTCTGTTGAAAATTTGATAAAATAATTAGTTGAGGATATTCTCTGGAGTGTTCTAATCTGTGAATTGAATTTTGACAAAACACACATTCTCTGCATACAGCATTGCTTCTGGTCTACAATTTATTATTGAAAAGAAAGCTATTGTCCCAGCAACAAGGTTTAAAATAGTGCTGTGCAATAGAAAAGTCACATTTTTGATGCTTTGTTGGTGTGTTTTTGCAGATTGGAAGAGCTCCAAAACGTTTATTTGCCTATTATTGTACTCTGGTTTTAAGTACAGCAGGTTTCTTTAAAACATACAATGCGACCTTTTCATGAAGTAATTCCCTGCAGGGTGATGTATGACCGAGTATTTAAAACTACCAAATATGTGGCTGAACTGGGTTTGAACTTCTATTGATTTATCAAGTCCATGAAGGCCAGATTCTTGGGGTTTCTGCAAAGCTTTCTTTCCTTAGCCACCTATCTAAATCTCCGTGGATATATTTGAATGAATTGAAGTATGTCACAGCCATAGACTCAGGTATTTGCTCATGCAACTTAATAGTTCTGGTTTTGGTTTCTTTTCAGAGAATGGGACAGAGAGCTAGCAACTTCAGAGAAGAAACCCAAACTCATCAATGCTCTGCGACGATGCTTTTTCTGGAAATTTATGTTCTATGGAATAATTTTATATTTAGCGGTAAGAATTGTTCTCCTCTTCAGTAAGGTTTTAGTGTTCCTTACATAGATCCAAGTTTTAGGGACTGCTAAATTAATAGAGAGTATTTTGAATAGCTACATATTTTTCCTCTGTGAATTGCTTACAAAGGTAATAAATACAGAGATGTATTTTCATTAAAAAAGGAATTTTCTGATAATATCTTAATATAATTAAAAGATGCATAATAGTTTTAAAATGTCTCTAGTGCTTCTAGTGCTGTTAGTGCTCCCAAGTGTGTGATCAGGAGCTTGATGTGAAAGCCTGAACTGACTACGTTTATCACCTTTCCAACATGTTAGGTAGGATTACGTTGACTTACCAAATGCCACCTGTTTGTTTGACAATCCTATCACTGGGGTTAAGAACTGTGAAAATAATTTATTGCTAATGGTATTTCACTAGGTATGTGTAGCCAGACTGTAAATCTGAAAATTGCTGTTAAGCAATATGCAATTTAAATATGCGTTGCGGACAAATTTCTGTGACTTAGTAGTAAAAAAGAGAATGCATCACCTCTGTAAGGACGGGCAAGCAATCTGTGACTAAAAGGAAGCTGGGAGGTTATGCAGGGAGAAAACTGGGCGGGCTAAAGCCAAATTTAACAAATTTGAGCACTGTAGTTTACAATAGAAAAAGAAAAAAACCCAAAAAAACCAACAAAAAAACAAGTTGTTTCTATAAATTGGCAGCAAAAGGAAGGCTAAGGAGAGTTTCCATTCTTTGCTGGATGCAGGGAGTAGCATAGTGTCAGGAGGTACCCTTTGGGTACTGAGCCCTAAGTTGTCTTTGTCCAGGTAAGGCAGTTATCTGTCTGGGACAGGGCCTCTTGCTATGTAAGGAGCTGCATGGTAGCTGTTCTCTCTCTACTCCTTTGTCACTTTTGTCAGCTCTTCTTTGGGATGACACCTTGTATTTGCAGATCCCTACTCAATAGGGATGTCTCAATGTCTTTTATGTGTTCCTGTGATCTCACTACTGCCTTTAGATTTTTTTTTACTCACCAAGACAGCAACTCCTTATTCATGATAGGTTTGCTTTTAAAAAACCCCAACAAAATGGTTCTACAAATGCAGCTACCACGCACTGTAACAGCTCTTCCTGCAGAGTCTGCCAGCCAGAACCTTTGCACTAATGCATTCCTGCTAAAGTTAAGCAGTGTCCGAGGCACTGTTTAAGGATAAGCTTAAGCAGTGCCTCAGACACTGCTTTTGCAGGCACTCTTGAGGATAACACTCTTTCCCAAAGTTTAGGCAATGTGTGTGGGCATGCCTATGCAGAGTTGATTTCTACTTGTGCAATTTTTTAATGGAGTACAATTTTAGATGGGATGAGGACAGAACAAGATTGCATGATTTTTGAATCATATTCTTTGGTTGTGTGATTTTTTTAAAATTTCTTTAAGAAATCACAGATATGTGCAATTAAACATGTCATAAATGAACCTGCACCTTCCGCAATGAACATGGAAAGATTAAATCTTAGTTTAAATTCATGATTGCATTACCATTAGTGCTCATTTTATTTAAAGCAACTTCATTTTATTGAAAGAGGAATTGTAAAAAAACCAAATTGCTCCTAAAGCTGCTGGTGTTCTTTGCAGGCCTTGCTCAAGGAAATTAATGGGAGCTTTGCCATAAATTTGAAAGGGGACAGGATGTTGTGCCGTACTGGCATAGGTGTAACCAAGTTGTGTGTTCTTTTGAACTTCATTTTCCTTTCAGCTCTTTTCTTGTCTAATCTCTGAGCCACTTTCATGGCATCTTTCTTGGATTGCAGTTTAAAGTGTGCTGACATCCCTGCTGTTTGTGGAGTTGTCCTTTCAGCTGGCATCACAGCTTTGCTCTCATTAAGTCTAGCCTTTTTTCCAGATCTCCCATGTCCCTGATGCACTGTAGGTAATGATGTTATTGCAGGGTGGACACTTGTGCTCTGGCCCCCTAGAGTACTACATCTCCCCCTCATAAATAGTGTTATGTTAGGCATGTTGGGTTACTTCACTTAATGTATCTGCTCTCCTGCTGTTTGAAATGGTTTCCGTCCTTCACCCTGTTCAGAATATGAGTCTTACAATATAAAGAAAAGGTGTTATGGTGGTGAAACAAAAGTCTTGCTTTTTAGCTTGATAGCAATTAGCCAACTAGGTACTTTGCTGTGAGGATCAATTTGATTCTGTTTGTATTTTGGTCCTATATATATTGCCATGAAATTTATATTTCCACTCAGGCACAACAGCTGCTAACATTAGCTTAGAAGTGGTTTTAGTATCATATCCCAAGGGACCCTAATGAGGATTTCCTGAAGTTCTTGCATATGGGTCACGGGTGTGAGTGAGGAGGCAGGGAGGGAAGTGCTTCTTGGCCGTGTGCCAAAGAAGAGATGGGCATTATTGTCTTCAAATGCAGAGTGTTTCAACATATGGGGGATACACCTAACATAAAAGTTGCTGTTGCATAAGAATAATCACACCAGGTCAGATTAGCACAATATGCTGTGTCATAATCTCATTTCTCTTCATAATCTTTACTCTTTAATTAAGATTATTGTGAGGGGGACACTTATGGGTTTCTTGGTGGCCTATGATGAATGCAGAGTGGAGAATAAGGACAGGCAAAGGCAAAATATGAATCTTGAAAATGGAATTTTCTCTTGGGTGTACAAATTCCATTCTTTTTTTTAGGCAGGTTTTTAAAATCAGTTTATTCATATTTATATCAGTGGGTAATTTTGAATTTACAAATGGAGAAATGAAAACCAGGCAGTTGTGCATTGATTTGTATGTAGACTAGATAATTGGTAAGCAAGCTGATAAATCTCTATTGTAAACCAGTGGACTTTTATGCCCCATGAAATAGTGTATGACTTGGCTTGTTGCCAGCCACTATTCTAGTCTGTAAATCTTCTTTTTTCCCAGCAAGCTTGGAATGTATGCAATACATTTATAGTCACAACAAACACAGAAGCAGAACATGTAATTTTCACTGGAATAAAAGTAAACACACAAAAAAAATGTTGCTATTTTAAGCTGATATAGAAAAGCTTATCTTCGAATCTCCAAGAATATGAAAACACTATATTGTCCTTGAGAGGTGACTGTTTTGTATTTTATGAGTTTTGGGGAATCTTGGTTTGATGCTTTGGGATGCATATGGTCTAAGCACAGCTGTCTTGGGTCATGTGTTTTTAAATAAACACTCCTCCCTTTGCCCACTAATAACACTGAAGTCTTTGTCAAAGCTGGCTCCAGATACACAGCAGAGTGGGTAATTTGGGTAATGTAGCACGTGGTACAGGTATGCTGTTAAAGATGTAAAATTCTACCTCTTCTGTGGAAAAAGTGAGTAATCAAATCAGCTCCACCAATAGCAACATTCAAAAGGGATTACAGTCCAGGTTATAGAAGTACCTGTGATTGCTTTTGTATGAGAGAACCCAAAGGAGAAGGGGGAAAAAAAACAAAACTAAAGGGTTTTTTCCCAATCTACTTATCACAGTAGAACTTCAATTACAGCTGAACTTCACCACTTCCCTTCTGAGTCTCTATGGTGATCTGTGTGGTTTTCATCTGGAAGGCAGTACTGGCAACTTTTGGGCAGAATTTAACACATCTCTGTACAGAATAATTTAGTAATCTCTTGTTACTTTGGAAGTATCACGCGCTGTCTGCTGCAACACTACAGAAAGAAGAATAAGGAGATGCATGCAAGTTCTGAGCACTGTGTATTTTTAAACTGAGCATAACCGTGAAGCAAAGGGGCACATACTACTTCATGTCCCTCTGAAGCTCATGCAGTAGATAAAGCAAAAGGTTAACCACAGCACACAGGTGATATTTGCAGTTCTTGGAGAAAGACTGGGTAAGGAAAGGCAAGAGGCAGAGATGGAAAAAATGAGGTTAGAGGAGTGAAAGTATGAGAATGATGAGGCAGGGAGGGAAATGGAAGACAGAGGTGAGGTAACACTGATGGGGTTTATTACAAAGGAAAAGGAGTCTGAGGACAAATGTAATAGCAGACTAAGGTAAAGTCAGGCTTTAGCAAGTCATTTGGATACCTTGCAATTTAGTGGTTTGACCTTACCTCTTTCTCCTCTCCTACCCTGGTTTTCTATCCTGTTGCTCATCCCTGGATGGGGAGTGCTGGGGCCTCCAATGCTTTCTCTCTGGGACCTTTATTAAACTTTCTTCCCCTACCATTTACTTCCTCTCCTCCTGTTTTGTTACAAAACTGGATACAGTGTCTAGAATTGTTTAGTAGATGATCCAATTATTTAGACTTTTATTCTGTTCCAATTTCCATATACTTTTGGTTTTAGCTATATTCTCACTGTCTTGTGAGAATGGTAGGGTTCATTTTGGTAGTTCTGAGGCTTCCCTTGTCCTGTAAGTCCAGTAAAGTGCAGTGAGAACTGCTCCCTAGGGCCAAAACAGAGCTCCAGCCTGATAAACTAGATTCAGTCATATGATATGGCTAATCCATTACAACTCTGTAAAGTAAATGTGGAAGCTAATCTCAGTTGTCACTTTTGTAGAAAATGATTAAACAAAATTTACAAGCCAGATTTGCTTTGGTGCAATTGCAGAAGCATCACAGACTTAGACAGCAGTGAGTTGTCTGTTCTCCTGTGCAACTACTGCAACTTTCTGTGGTTTGCAGAGCAAACAGGCCTGACTTCCTCATTTAAGACACGAGACTTCAAATCTTGTTTGGTGGGACTTTGAATTGAAATGTTAACCATTTTGGAAAAAATGAACCAACTGCTGACCAAAATTACTTTTCTTGTTTCTCTCTACAGGAAGTCACCAAAGCTGTGCAGCCCCTTCTGCTGGGGAGAATAATAGCTTCCTATGACCCAGACAACTCTGATGAAAGATCCATAGCCTACTACCTGGGCATTGGCTTGTGCCTCCTCTTTGTTGTGAGAACACTGCTTATCCACCCTGCTATATTCAGTCTTCATCACATCGGAATGCAAATGAGGATAGCTATGTTTAGCTTGATTTATAAGAAGGTAATTGTTTCATGTACACCCAAAGCCAAGCTTCTGTCTGTATTCTATGTAACTTTTAGACTAGTTGGTTGAAAGATTGATAGTTTTGTTAAGGTACACAAAGTACACGGAAGGATAATGTGGCTAACAGTTTCTGACAGCTCTCAGTTTCCCAGTCCAAAGAATTTAATACCTGTCTACAGCTGGTTGGACTGAAATCAGCCTCTGTGAGTTCAGACGTGCTGCATATGTGGTGAGATGCTTTAATTGTTTTACCACTGTGCTCCTGTTAAAAATGTGTACTGCAGAGGAAGAAAAACATGCTGGTGGCCAAAGAATATCTTCAAAAGAGAATTAAAGGTGAAAACTTATACAAAAAATCTGTCATTGAAGGGATTAAGTTTGAATGATACTGTGTAACATTGTTATAGCATGAAAAGTCCGCAGATACTGACCCATCACATGCTCAAAAATACAAAGATTTAAAGTTTCTTTTTTTAAGAAATGCCCAAAGAAGATAATTTAAACAAACATGTTAGTTATTCTAGTATAAAGCTCACTGTGAAAGCATCTTTCAAAAATATTTTTCAGGAGAGGCAACAGTAGGAGATTTTTAAGGATGCACAGCAGCACACAGCATGTGTGCTTAATTAAAACTTGCATTTGCATATATATCTATATCCATAAAATATTCAACAGAAAAGAAGGACTAGGTCAATACATCAATATTTTTAAAGCAATTTAATGGTTATATTGAATTCAAGTGACATAAATAACAAGTTTAATGAGACTTTCCTTATAGCACAAACAAATAAGTGGATTATTACTTACACTGCTGCATAATTGGTTATTATTTTTATCTTTATTTATTGTGTTCTATGGAAATAAGTTAGATGACAATTTTCTGTGGTTTTGTTTTCTTTTACAGATCCTAAAGCTGTCAAGCAGAGTTCTAGATAAAATAAGTACTGGACAATTGGTCAGTCTTCTTTCCAACAACCTGAACAAGTTTGATGAGGTGCGTCATCGGTTGTTTAATTCACTTGATGATCCATCAAATACCAATGTCAAGCTGTTCATGACAGATATTGAGGAAGGAAGGAGCAGAAATGGAGAGCTGCCCTGAGTGCTCATTGTAGACAAAATACTCGTTCATTACCTTAAGGAAATATGTTAGCACATAGTCATAGAAACGCTCATTCTCATACTTTATCTCCTATGCTGATTAGAAGAGGAAACCTAAAAAGCAGTTACCTTATAAAAATGTGTTTGTTCTTCAGTCCAGTGAGACTAACTGTTGTTAAACAGTTTCATAGAACTTGCTGGTTCAACCCTTACATCCTACTTCCTGATGACTGTATCTTTTTACTAAGGTGATTCAGTCCATTTCTGTCATTGAACAAGCAGTGAGGTTTAACCTCCTGCTCCTATTATTACCCAGTCCACCAAAAAGGGATTGTTCATGTAAGACTGTTAGGAAGTCAGACATCTGCCTCAGAGAGTCTTCTGTAAAACTTCTTTTTGTTAGAGACTACAGCAAATCCCTGTTAATGCCTTTAGAAACTGGAAACTCCATGAACTTCTGTTCTTCAAGTGTGCTTAATTGGCCCTTTGGTAGGGTATGATTTGCCTCCCTTGAAAGACACAAGATCAGAGAGACTGTAGACACATGGCTGGAGCTTCAGGGTGCATTTATGAAGCACTGCAGGACTGTACAGAGCAGAGTCAGCTGGTGCTGCACAAGTTAGGACAAGTGCTCTGTCATTGCAGCAGTGCAGCTGCAGCAACACAGTCCCTGTGCACCTGATCCCAGGGTTCACTCCAAAATCTCCTGAATGGGAACTGCATTGAACTAGTTGTGTTCATACAACACTCATCTCTTCACCAAAGTAATACTTGCCTTCTATATCAGATTGAAACACTCAGAAGATTCTTACAAGTATTTTTTTTCATCTTACAGTGGTTGAAAAAGCCAGCATTGATGCCAAATTCCATTTACTTTTACAAAGCTGTGACTTTTCCTCATGCATATACATAACAAATAGACAGCTGCAGATTGAACTTTGCCTTAGAAAAATCAAAGCTTGGGCATGAAATGTATATGTATTGCTGCACTGTCATCATAATTAACACCCAGAATGCTATGTACTCAGGATCACCAGTTCTCCTTTATAAACTTGTTTTTCTACTGGAAATATTTGTACCACTCTTCACTGTATTTTTCAAAGTGTCACTTTATTGACTACTTCCTTTTCATGTAGTTTTCAGAGCGCACCTCTAATTTTCATTATTTTTATTCTACTGTGGCCTTCCATAGGGTCTTGCTCTGGCTCATTTTGTATGGATTGCACCATTACAAGTGGCACTGCTGATGGGATTGCTCTGGGATATGTTAGAAGCTTCTGCATTTTCTGGACTTGCTTTTCTAATAGTCATGGTCTTATTCCAAGCCTGGCTGGGACAAATGATGATGAAATACAGGTGACAAGAATGTTTTAAAATTTTTCAGTATATTTTCCTGAAACACATTGGTTTTAAGAAGTTTATACCACTTGATTAAGGGGCTCTGGTTAGGACATTACGTAGATTGAGTTCAAAGAGTGTTTTCTGTGTAGGGAAAGTTACAGACAAAATTTCTGTAGGAGCAGGTGTCTAAACTTAAAAATATTGAAAATCTAGCATGGAGCAAATAGTGTTAAAATTAGATTTAGCATTAAATCGAGAATTTTTACAATGAAAACTTCTTGTTCGTTACTTGATGCATTCTTTTTAGAGTTTGTATTTTCTCCATTTAAAACAATTATTGGATTTCTAATAATTTCTTCTATATTCTCCGTAATAATTCTGTTAAAGTAAACATTTTAAGCAGAGGCATATATAGAAGTTGTTTTGATGTGATATAATGGGATACAAGCTATCTATACAGGATGAAAAAGATGAAGATTGACCTACTGTCTTTTTACTTTGTAGGAATAAGAGAGCAGGAAAGATCAATGAGAGACTTGTCATCACTTCAGAAATAATTGAAAATATACAGTCAGTTAAAGCCTATTGTTGGGAAGATGCAATGGAAAAAATGATTGAAAACATCCGTGAGTAAGTGTACTCATTTATTACACAAATTTTTTATGTGCTCTGAAAAAAAAATTAGGTGTCTATGAACATCATCTGTGTTCATGTTAGTTAAGAAGTAAAGCAACATCTATTAATTCTCAATAAACTAACCATGCATTCCCACACTGCAGCTTGGGGTTTTTCCCAATTTTTTTTTAAGTTTACTATGGAGGTGAGATTTTTAAAAAAATTTTTTTTTGTTTACTTCCTCATTTGTATTAACGATATTTCAGTGGTTAGTTTGCGCAGGTAAAACAATTGTGGGATCTGTGTTTGTTTCTGGCCAGCCCTGTCCTCATCTTAAAATAAAAAGCCCTTTTGTGCCGGTTACTTAAGGCTTAACAGACGTCCCTATTCTGTGGTGGAGGAAACAATGCGAATCCTGTGCAGCCATTTTCTGAGAAATGCAATAAAGCTGGCTATAAAATTTGCATACAATCTGTGGAAGGAGTAAATTAGATCCATGTACTTATCCTGCACATTTACATTAACATTTATTGTCTGTAGATGGCCTTGTAGAAAGCTTATCTTCTCAATTAATATAAGGATTAACTGTAACTACCAGACCTGAAGGAGAAAGGAGGTAAAAGTTAGCTGAGACCTGTGAGAAGGAAGTCTTTGTTATGGGTAAGGAGTTCAGGGGAGAGGGAGGAGAAGTGACACATTTATTGATGGGTGACGCTGCATGAAAACTCTCCCATGTGTCCTCTGTGTTTGTTTAGTCTTTTACAGAGAAATAAAATTCTGTGCCAGGTGTGTGATTGGGAAAATAAAAGAAATATAAGTGTCATAGTATCATGTAAATAACAGACATAAAATTATATTGTCCCACAAACACCTTTTTGTTCAGCTGCTTTCTGAAAGACAATCCAGGGAAAGTGAAGTGTTCTTTACCATTAAAATTTGTAATTATTTACTATAAACAATCAGAGAAACTCAGTCTGAATCCAGGTCACGAGTGCTAGCTCAAGGATAGAACTAGTTTATTATTCCCCTGATGTCACTAGTCACATGTGTTGCTTTTAGGAAATTTGAGAGCACATCATGCTAGCAAATCCTCTGGAAATTAATGAAATAAATTGTAGTCCACAAACTGGTCACAGAAACCTGGAAGTTGGACTGTTATTTTATTAGCTATGTTTTCTATAATGATTTACAGTAAATTTTGTAATGCTGCAGTTACTGTATGATGCATAGATTTTTAAAAGACAAGAATGCAGGCAATATTACAAGATCAGAGTACTTCTATAAAGAGAGGCTGAGATAATTGGGATTATTCAGCCTGGAGAAGAGAAGGCACTGGGTAAACCTTATTATGGCCTTTCAGTACCTGAAGGGAGTCTACAAGCAATTTGTAGAGGGATGTTTTGCAAGGGTACATAGTGATAGGACAAAGGGGAATGGCTTTGAACTGAAGTAGGGTGGATTTATATTAGATATTAGGAAGCAATTCTTCCCTGTGAGGGTGTTGAGGCACTGGCAGAGGTTGCCAAGTAAAGCAGTGGATGCCCCATCCCTGGCAGTGCTCAAGGTCAGGCTGGATGTGGCTTGGAGCAGCCCGTTCTAGTGGAAAGTGTCCCTGGTTATGGCTGGAGGGTTGGAACTGGATGATCTTTAAGGTCCCTTCCAACCCAAACCATCTGATAATTCTATGATTCTTCCATAATTTTTTTAAGTCATCCAGCAGATCACTCAGTGAAGACATCACCAGAGCAAGTCAACCCAGGAATATCAGAGTTTCAATTGAATTTGGGTTGTGGAAGCAGCTCTGCAGGACCTCCCAGTCTTTTGGCTTGTTTAGCTGCTAGGAAACAAGACCTTGTGTTTGAAGCCATGTCTGTGTTTTAGCCACTGTGTTACAACTCAGTCATCACAAAACCATTTTGGCATGCTGGCATTTTCTGATACAAGCCAGTTTAATCTGCTTCAGAGACACCAAATGCTGGCTGTCTGCTCTGTACCCTCTTAATTCTGCACTGAACATAATTGTTCATAACAGGTGCCTGAATAAACATACCTGCGCTCTTATTGGCTGTGCAACGTATTCAGAGAAGTAAAAAACCACCCCACCAAACTGTTCCTGTGAATCATAGCATAGCCCAGGAGAAGCTGAAGGTTGGAAGTGTCTGCACTTTGCCAGCAGAGACGCATCTTTATATCAAGCAAAGGATCTCAAGCTTATGTATTAGTACTGGTTCCTGTAGCACCACTCCAAAACCAGGCCTACGCTGGTCTACACTCTGTATACGCACAAGGCTCGTAGGGTCGCTTACATCTCTTTTCAAAGACCCATGTTGCATCAGCAAGCCCTGTCCCAAGTAAGTGTGCTGTCTACAGAGCTTTCAAGTCTGTATTACAGACAGGGCCACCTCTGGGAAACTATTACTTGTGGCTGCATCAATCTGTAGCTGGTGCTTGGGATACTGAAAAAGATGTTAGTGCTTTCATTCTCTCTTTGGAGTAGGGCTGTGTTCTTCAGAACTGAGGGGTTTTTTGATAGCTTCTAGCCAGACATTTATGTGTGAATGGATGAGCACCAAGTCCCAAAATATTTTTTATCCTTATTTTGTGCTGCCACTGGCAGTTTCATGCAAGCTCTGGAGGGACTTACAAGGCCCTTTCTCCCAGGCAGTAATACTATCATGGTGGTGACTTGCACATCTGGCTACTTTATTCATACTTCTCTTGTGAAATACAGACTTAACAATAAATACAGACACTGGGTCAATATGAGAAGGCACATAAAGGTTGTGGTGCTCAGCCTTGCAACACCAGATATTGCCATCAGCAATGTGACTGCAAAATTCTGCGCTGTACTCCAGTGGTCAGCACTCACCCAGTGAATGGGCATCTTGGGGCTTGTACCATTTCTAGCCCCAGTTAATTCCTCTTGCAGGAGAGCAACTGCTCTGTCACTGCAGCAGAGGTGCTTCTGTCCAGGTAAAACTGAGCTGCAGGGCACCTGGGGGATGTGAACTGAACAGGATCAAAATGAGAGCAGTCAACAGAAATCTGCAGCACTGTGCTATCAACTCAGAAATTCACTTATATCCCCTGGATTATTTATCTTCTTATTTAATAGCTTGCTAGAAGATGTATGGACCTTGTGGAAACAGCTGGAAGTAATCACTGATTGCATTCCTGACTGCACAGGAGTCAGTAAGCCTCTCTGTAGAGTGAGCTTACTTGGAGAAAAGAGTGTGGAGAGCAGAGTCCCTGCCTTCCACCCCTTCAAACTGAGGTTAAGTGGCATCCTAATTCGCAGCCATTAGTAGCTTGCCATGCAAAAGAAGATGACCTTATAATCAGATTGTCTATTGTAAGGTTTTTCTAAGATAACATATAGTAAATCTTGCATTTCAAAGTATCTTTTTTCTATAGGAGTTATGCATCTAAATGAGCATGGGATGATGCTTCTGGGAGTACATCACATACCACAGTGTTAGATGTTTGAGGTTTGTTGTGCCAGGAATTGTAGAGGCTTGTGGTTTATTCAGTATGTAAATCATGACAGATTATTGTTACTTTGTCTGACATCTCTGAACATTGATGTCAAAATTTGACTCTAATGATATTTTAGGCCCAGAAATAGTTTGGAGTCTTACTTTTTAGTTGCAATTCTAGAAAAGAAGAAGGATGAGTGAACCTTTGAGTTAATTGTTATGCCAACACTTCCATCCAAAATATTTGTAAGTTGTAAACTTTGAAATCCTACACTAATTATTTGTACTTTTTCTTTTTTTTAACAGAACTGAACTGAAGCTTACCCGAAAAGCTGCTTATGTGAGATATTTCAACAGCTCAGCCTTCTTCTTCTCAGGCTTTTTTGTGGTGTTCTTGGCTGTGCTTCCGTATGCTGTGATTAAAGGAATTACTCTCCGAAAAATATTCACCACCATTTCCTTCTGCATTGTTCTTCGAATGACAGTGACCAGGCAGTTTCCCGGCTCTGTGCAGACCTGGTATGACTCTATTGGAGCAATAAACAAAATACAGGTACAGTGCATAGACTAAAATCTTCCCAAGTACGTAAGCTAATTCTTCATATCGTGTTATCTTGTCAGCTGATCAGCAAAAGCACACAGCCTCTATGCAGACTTTTTGAATATATTTTGCTTTGACTAAACACCATGAAGTGTCATTATAAATCTTGATATTGTTCCCCAGGCAGCATAACCACACAGGTCTCATGCTACCAGCTTGCTGCTTTTTTTTTTTTTTTTTTTCTTTAAACCATGACATTTAGTTAGTTATTCTCATTGCAGAACAAGAAACTTCATAAAATCATGACTCGTGGTGCTTAAGAGGTGTTTTTCCTTCAGAAAAGGAAGTTCAAAATTAGTACATGTTTTATATAGCGTGGCTTCCAGGAGCTGCAGTCACAGATCTTCTTTTTCTGGACATTTGTGCCAACAGCAGCAGGAAACTGTGCATTTTATGCAAATGTGCATCTCATTCATTATGAATAGTAAACATAATTAAGGTACCAGTCAAATAATTATTATCCACCTTACCTACTGAGATCAATTGCTCATATACCAGCATGAGAGGCTTATCTGCAGAGTAAAATCAGGGTGGACTCTCATTAACTCTATATTTTTTACCTGCTGTTCTGAAATTACTCCCTAGGAAGAGAATTCTTACACTATTTGGGGTGAAATCTTAGACCTTTTTCATTGCATATTTATAGATGTGGGGATTTTGGTAGAACACAGATTTTATCATTTTTGGTGGGATAAAAATAACTAATACAGAACCTAAAGTTCTTAATCAGATGTCTGAACATCAGTCTAGAATAAGAAGTATATGTAGGATTTTTGTGATTTTCAACTGGGCATAAAATTCAAGAAATCTTTCCTTGTGCTCTCAAATCCCCTAGGCATTAGTGGAAGTATCCTGTCTCTCCTGTTTCCTGGAAGAGTGTGTCCAGTGCCCTGGACACAGTCACAGGACTGGCAAGCCCAGTTGTCACCTCATTGCCCTCACTTCACTGAATGCTTGCTTGTCTTTGGAGATATTAGCAAATGGGTGCTCCAGAACCCATAAATAATCATCTCTTTGTGGCAGGTTCAGTATAGTCCCCATAGACAGACAGGACAGAGGCCCAGAACACCCAAGTCCTTTACTAGTCTTGAGAAACATAAATAAGAATAATAAGCCACTCACACACCTCTCTGATTTAATTTCCACATCAGTTTAGAGAGTTGACTGGGCCAGGTGTATCCCCTGGGTTATTGTATTTTCACATGTTTTTTAGACCATGACATTTCAGAATCTGTGTGCTATCTCTGACTATCACTGCTACAGGAGCTCCACTGGATGACCCCTTTGTTATGAAAGCATAGCTGCTTTTTTTTTTTCATAAATCATGTGTGTCATACCTTCCAGTTTTTCAGTTCCTGCCCTTTCAATCAGCTGCCTAATTGTTATGCCAACAGAGGCCCCCCCTTCTTGTTCTATTTGGGAAATTTGCAGGTGTACTGCTGGGAACTGATTTCTCCATGAGGTTTAAGTTTTCCATTGTATTGCCCATGTAGATCTATTTGCTTAGAAATAATTTTAAAAAAAGTAGAATTTGGAGGAGACAATCTCTACAGACTATATAACCTTAATAAAATAATGGAATAGAGAGGCTGCCTTTCCTACATTATCACAGCCTTACTTTTATTTCCTAATGCTATCCCAAAAGGCAACACAAGCACTGGGTTGCTAACTTGTGTCATTTGAAATTACACTGCATCAGTGTTGCACTTGCCAGGATCATTATCTGCCTTTTATTTTTGTTGGTGAAAAGATCATTCCAACTCTTTTAAACTCTTGCAGTTTTGGAAAAGGGAGATACCAGCATGTAGCTGCTTTGTTTCACTGTTTACCCGAGTGCAACATTCTACATCTTACTCCAAACCCAAAGCTTCATTTTCAAAGGGTTAAACTCAGAGGGATGATCTTGCCAGATACAAGTCCTGAAAGTGAAACAAGTGCCAAGTTTCGATATTCTTTCTAAATCAGAACCAAGTACCTTTATGGCTATGTTTTCACTAGCAATGAAAGAATTGGTAGTTTCAAAAACATTTCCTTCTGCATCCAAAAATGTTGTATAATTTATATTTATGCCTCTTGCTGAAAGCACTGTGATGCAAAAGTGTCACCAGAAATATTAGTGCTCTGTGTAGGCAAATATAGACTGCTTTGTGCAATATGACCTTGTCCCTTACTGTTTCATCTGCTTTCATGGTGTTTCTAGGATTTCTTGCTGAAAAAAGAATATAAAGCTCTGGAGTATAATCTAACAACCACTGGGGTTGAGCTGGACAAAGTAACAGCTTTTTGGGATGAGGTTGGTACTTTTACCCAAACTATATTAAAACACAGAGTGTATATATATATATATATTTTAATATTTGCTATGACACTCTCTAAAAAGAGCAGCCTACACTCTTTCTTTTTAACTAGCTTCAGCTTTCAGCAGGTAAGGAATACTTAGCAAGTAAGTAATGCATGATATTAAATTATACACATTGAGAAACTTGGGAAGAAACCTTTTAATAAGTGTTAAGGCCTGTAATAATGAGTTATTACTGACTTCAGCCAGCCTGAAAACAGGATCAGGCTATGTCATGTATAAACATTGGAAAACAGTTCTATAATAAGCAAATTTTGTTTGTGTGCACAAATTTTGGCATAAATCCAATATATACATTAAAAATATATATATTCAATAACACAATCAGTATTTTATTGATAGGAAAAGTAAGTTCATATGTTTTCCTAAATCCATAGTATGATATACATGATGTGTATCTGTACATGTATACTCTGTATATGCATGCTTTATTTATTTTTATGTACATCAAATATATATCATTGCAGGGAATTGGAGAGCTATTTGTAAAAGCAAACCAGGAAAACAACAATAGCAAAGCTCCTAGCACTGACAGAAATCTCTTCTTCAATAATTTTCCCCTTCATGCCTCTCCTGTTCTTCAGGACATAAATTTCAAGATTGAGAAGGGGCAGCTATTGGCTGTTTCTGGATCTACTGGAGCCGGCAAGGTATTTCTGTTTCTGCTGGTTCAATTAGAGTCCTAATAACTGTAAGGACTAATACTGTGTTGTTACCTGTATTGTTACCTCTATTTTTACTGTATTCTTGCTTCCTGTGCTTGCTGCAGAAATGATGGCTGCAGGAAAAAGTATGGATAATCGGCAAGTTTCACTGAAATAGTTGCTTGAAGTTTTATACTGTGGCCACTCTAAGATAGAGTTTGCTGAATATTTTTTGCAATAGAAGGTTACAGAATTATAAGTAAATAGCAATTTAATGAAAAAATGTTTTTCCCATTGGAAGTAAAAGGAAATTTTACAGGAGTAATACAAACTGAAACCTAAAGTTAAGGCTCATGGTGAGAATCTCCTGGCCTTTAAAAATATGAAGAATATAGAATAGATATACTGATGGCTCAGTGTGTTAGAAAGGATTTTTTTCCCTGCCTTTTTAACATTTTAAGGAAAAAAACTGAACTCAAGATGGTTTGTAACCTGACAATGCTGACAGGAATACAGCCAGGTGTGTGTGTCCTGGAATTTTGGTGTCCCTGATCACTCAGCTCTGGTCCCTAGAGTGCCTCACTTGGGCTTCCTGAGACCCATGTGAAAGCCTGGGGAGATGCTGCTGAAACTGCTGGTATCCTGTGAAAAATTGTGGCTTAGATTATTCATCATTTTACTACCCCAAAATGTTATCAATGCATTTAGTTTGCAGATGACACATCCAATTAACATCATTAATATAAAATGAGTTGAACTGTGATACTCTTATTCTCTTTGAACAGCTAGTAGTTAGATGAGTCTTGATGAGTCTTTCATCTTCACTGCGTTTTTTGAGGAAATGTGAAAGTTAAAACAAATGTTCATTATGCTTCTCTTGTTTAATAAATTATAGGTGAAAATTTCTTTTACTTGCATGGGGTAAAATCTTTGGTCTGTTGGAGTCAATGACAAAGGACCCATCAATTTCAGTATGATCAATGCTTCTTATTTTTCATTAATGATCCCCACAAGAGAGAGCAAGGGACTCAGAGCATGAGATTGTCCACAAGATGATGTGTTAAGGTGCATTTTAGTGTGATAATTTTGAATTCGCAGAATAGTTTATTGTTATTGCTAACGCTGGCAATTGTAATGTAGAAATATGAAGTAGAAAATGTTGAAGGATGTATCTATATCTCCTTCCATCTGCTACATAGGAAATTGAGGAAAATTCAGATTACACTGAACAGTCTATGTGAGTACATGCTTACAAAAAATTTGCACTTTCCAAAGCAATAAGAACAAAAACCTTATAATATTAACACAAAAAGTTAATATTATAAAAGTCAAAAAATAAGGTTCACCTCCCACCCATCACCTCCCCAAAGAATGCTGCCCTTCCTTTACATATTCTTAATGTGGGTATTCCTTCATGGTGCTTGAAGCTGTAACTCAATTGCCAGGCCCATGAAACAGACTGCACAATTTTATCTATATTAACTATTTAATCTGTAACAGATAAGAAGCCTGACATCAGCTGTTTAATATTGCTTCAGTATTAGGTAGAGCTTGTTTCAGTTTTGTTTTGTTTTTTAGTTTGTGTTATATGGCACAAGATGCAGTGGTTTATCATCCAGTGTACAAAACATAACAAACAGCTGTCCTTTGCAAGGTTGGGAACTTCTTACTCAGCATTTTGGAAAAGTCACATTCTGGTACGAGGGAAGGAATCTCATGAGACTGCCCCACTATATTGTATAACTTACAAAAGGGTCTCTGGGCTTGACAGCATGAATCTGTGACTCAGACAGATTTTTTAGATCTTTGGCTGTTATGTCCCAACTTTGTTGACTGTTTATCAGTGGTAAGAACACCACAGCAATGGCTCTGTAACAAATTTTTCCGTGTATTTCTCAATTCTATTCTTTGATCTAGTAGCCAATGATGTGTGACAAGGTTACTACAAGCTACTGATTAACTTTGGAATTATAACATGTCAGTACTGAAATTGCAATCAATTCTTTTATGAAGGGAAATAGTAAATATACTTAGGTCATGCATTCACGTAAATGAGTTAACAGTTACAGAGGAAAATTCAGACCATACTGAGCAATTGTATATACTTACACAGAGAAATTGCATTTTTCAAGGCAATACAGATAAAATACTTTCAAGCGCTAGCAAAATTATAAACATTAATTATGTTGTACAAAGAGCAAACAAAATAGTCACTGATAGTGTGAAAATCAAATAGAATTCTCTATAAATACCAGTACCTTATGTCTGTATATGTTTCACAGATAGATTTTTACCTTGTGAGGTTATTGATAGCTTCATTAAAATAACATACTTTTGCAGCAGCATGCCTTTTTTACAAGATATTGTACACAATTTTTATAATTTTAAAAATTAAGTTTCTCTTATATTAGAGGTCTTTCAGAATCAGACATATCAAGAAAATCTCCAAATAATTGCAGTTTGCCCTAAATGTCACTTACAGGGACACTCTTGATGAGATAAATGCCATTTAAGTGACTTAGCAGAGTGACTCTCACTATGTGCAACATTTCTTTTTGTTGTACAGATTTCTGATGTATTAATCAAGTGTTCATGTTTTTTCAGACTTCTCTTCTGATGTTGATAATGGGAGAATTGGAGCCTTCACAGGGTAAGATTAAGCACAGTGGAAGGATATCCTTTTCACCTCAAGTCTCCTGGATCATGCCTGGAACAATAAAGGAGAACATAATTTTTGGTGTATCCTATGATGAATACCGGTACAGGAGTGTCATCAAAGCCTGCCAACTAGAGGAGGTTAGTCATCTAGGGCTTCTAAGACCTGTGACCCAACCCAAGTGAAAAACCCCAAAGAAAAGGTATGCCAATGGGGCTTAAAGCAAGTGAGAAATTTCTGATATTTAAGGAACTCAGCTTGACCTCCCAATTTTGTGGAATTGCAAGTCACCTTGTAGCCAGCTGCCTGGGAGATACACTGACACTGACAGTTCTGGCAGTTTACACAACAGAAGATGGGTATGCTGGCTCAGATATTTTATTGTGTCTGCCTTCTCAGCCTTCCTTGCTAGTTAAAAACCTGAGTAAGCACACTGATGCTGAAGAAATTATGTACAAATAGGTTATTCCTAAATTTTCTTGTCATATTTCTTCCACATAAAGAAGTTTTCCTTACAGTTTTGGAAATGAATCCATTTTTCTCCTTTCTTTTGCATTTCAAAAATGGCTGCAAGGATAACTGGAATGTTGTGGTAGAAATCTGAATTATTTAGCAGAAAATCTTGACTAAACTTGGGATTTTTTCTGTGTATACACTAAAAGTTCTTAGACTGGAAATAATTGCAGGATTGATCCTTATGTGACGTGTAGCCCACAATGAGTAGAATCACATTAAAATGTTCTTATACATGTTTGATGTTGACAGAGAGTAGTACAGCAAAATATATTTTACACATGGCAAGATACAAAAGGAGCCAGCATTTGAGATCTTTGCAAAATCTGCTATGGCTTAAGATTTTGTCTGTTATATGCAAATAAATATTTAACTGTGCTGAACAGGATTTTTCTTTTGGCCACATAGTGAAACGTATTTTTCCTTAGCACCAGTCAAGCAAGAAACTGTAGCCAGTCTGTTTAAAAATAAGGTTACTACTGCATTTTAGCTCAGCTTTGCAATAAAGTAATATTTCCCTGTATGTTTCTGACCATTTCAGCTTATGTTTGGACTTTCGATTTGGTTTGTTGGCAATCTCTTGGGAAGCTCCTGAAGACAGGAGAAATAATAACATCTGCGTCAGGCTTTCTGTAGAGCTGTCCTTAACCCCGGTTGTGAAAGTTATAGTTAATGCCAAAGCTCCAAGAAACAGCTGGCTTCAGCAGTCCCGACCTGCCCTTGCTCCAGGAGGCTTCCCAAGGCAGGCCCTTCCTGGAGCAGCAGGTGGCTGCTGGTGGCTCAGTGGCTCAGCGCTGGTGGCACTCTTGGTGTCCCCTGCTCGGGGCATGGCTCAGTGTCTCGGCAGGCTGCTGCTCCTTTTCTCTCCAGGCAGGCTCAGTCCAGCCAGCTTTGATCTGTCTTGGTGCAGCTCTGTGCAGTGATATGCTTCACCTCCTAGCAGGGCTCATTATTTGAGATCAGGTCTGATACTTATGCATTTTTTTTCCTCCTGGACTAAATAAATTGGGCTGCTCTGAAGAGAAGGCAGAACAGTCTGGAAGGAAGCCAAATGCTTTGCCTTGTTGCTATTATTATGCTTTCTTGTCTTGTTAACTTTCATGTATTAGTTACCAAACAAGACTCAGTATGGCAGATTGAAGGATGGGTTTCAAATATTAATTCCCTGTTTATTCCCAAGTGTGACCTTTTAGGGATTTATTATATTAGTGCTTTGCATTGGAGTTTGTGTGTGGGTGTTTGTTCTCATTCTTCAGAAAGGGAAAACCAGGGGACTTTTGCCTAACTGAATTCACTCCACCCCTTTCTCTGAAACCTTCCTAGACAGTTATTTATTCCACCTGAAAACAGGCCGGCTGAGTCCAGTTCTTATGTGGAGCCCTCAAGAAACCAAGGATTAGTGATAAAAGAGAGTTTATTTCCTTACTGTGCATATGCTCCAAGAGCTCTCAGTTAATACAGAGCTCTTAACAATGGCTAAGTCACATTTATTTCCAAGCTCTATCCTCACCAAAATGCTTTTGGAATACAAAGACATCTTCTTTGACCCAGTGGCCAAATAGGTGTGTTAGTAGGGTAGAAAGTAATATATCTGTGAAGCGCCCTTTTAACTTTTCCATTTCCACCATCAACCTACAGAGAAAGCAAGCTGAAGATCTAGTCCAGCTCATAAATTTGATGTCTTTTCCCCTCCTTCTTTATTAGTGCCAACAAAATACTGCAGGTCACTCTTGTGAGTCACATCAAAGTCCATTTATGTGGGTTTGAGGCTCCCAAGCACACAGGGAAGCCTATTCTTGCCACACACAGGCTGTTCTTGTCTGCTGCAGGACAGGATGCTGAAGCCAGGTGATGTCACACAAGGGGTCTCCACTTTGTTTTAGGTCTATAGAGATATGGAAATGGTATTAGAAAAGTGTAACTTATATAATTTGGGGTGCATGAGAATTTTCACAAAATTCAGTGCTACATTCTCTTGCCTGACTTTTTTGATTTGGTATGTAGTTCATTTACTAAGGAGGTATCACTTAGAGACTCTTTAGAGTTGCTAAGTATGCAAAGTAAATTTATCTCTAAGCAACTATGAAAGATGGAAAGTGCAAGTAAATATTTCCCAGAGCTTTTAGGTGTCCAAGAATAGAATTTTCCCTCTATGGGAAATCAGATCTTTATTCAGAAGTTAGAATGTGTCATATGTTAGATTCTGTAAAGTTGTTGAGAATGGCAAACCTGGTTTATGCTAGCCAATATCTAAACAGCAGGTTTGCTTTGGTAGGTTTGTCTGGAAGGGAAGAATTTTTTATGCTGCTCTAAAAGATGTTCTCACAGCTTTTCATTTTGTTCTATTTGTGTATGGAACCATCAAAAGGAAGGTTAAAAAGGTGATTTATTCTCCAGGTAATTTTGATTAATCACAAAAAATATTGTTAAAAAGCAGGCAAAATACGAGCAACAAAAGGATTTTCTATTTCTTTTCTAAGCTTACATAAGTTTATAGGAATTTAGAGCACTGAAATGGGGCATTTTTTTGTCCAAGTAGTTCAGGTAGCTACATTTGTACTTCCTTAACTCTCTTAAGAGATTTCTCCCTTCAGCTTCTTCATCTTTTTGTCTTGATGCAATTCACCTACCCCCCAGTTGTGCCATTATACCTGTTCATGATGTACTGTGAAACAGAAGATAGATGAAGATTAAGAAGAAAATTGTTATGCTGTATTGGAGATGTGCGCACCTCAGATATTGCTATGCCAAGTTTGACAAAGTGTGTTTGTGCAGGGCACAATGCACTAGGATGTCAGTCTGTGCCTGAGGTCACAAGCTTAATTAGTGTGTACATGTCTCTCAAGCACCCTTTTTTCTGGTGCACAGCGTGGCTGTTGTCCCACCCAGTGCCCCTGGCACGGCTGTGTGACTGATGGGCAGGCAATTCTCCTAGAGTGGGTGCAGTTTGGTGAGTCCATGTGTGGGAAGGATGTGCTGTAGTGGTGCTCCTGGGAGGGTGGCCCCACTGGGTGACACAGGTGACAGCAGGGCAGTGTCACAGCTTTCATTCATGATCCCTGGCCCTCACTGCTCTTCTCTGTAGTGCTCTCTGGCATGGGGAGAGCAAGGGCAAGGGACAGCACAGTGCAAGCCAGCCTGAATGCACGAGATCTGAGCTGCTGAAATGACCCATAGTGGAATACAGTCTCGTGTTGAAGCCTCAGAGAGGGAAGTTTGTCAGATCTAAGTACCACTGCTCCTCATCATTTCAGGATGTCACTGTACAGTACATAATACTGAAGAATCATGAGAAGGGTTCTCAACTGCTTCTCTGTGAATCAGTGAAATTATGCCTAGGATGCTTTTTAAACATTTTAATGTGTATTTTTTATGATAGTGTAGCCTGTTTTATATGCGTAAAATTATTAAGAACTTGATTACAATTACATTTCCTGATTATATTTTTCCTTTAAGAGTAATTAGGGCATCAGAAGAGTTAAAATCATGTTTACAATGCTCTCATTACTGCAGTTTGTAAACGGGAAGAGGTTAAGAGGAAAGCAGTAAAAGGTGAAAGAACAAAAATGAATGCTTTGGAGTTGAGATAAAGGGACTGTAATTAAGAGTTTCATTAGTGTTCTTGATAGCCAAAAGAAACAGCCTTACTGGCAAAAATTTCTTTTTGAACACCTGGCATACACTGAATATGACTGTAATGAGATGTAAGTTGTGTGTAGATATTGCCCAGATTTTTATGTGATACTGAACTCAAGGGAATACCAATGCATTTAAATTACACGACACATTCTGCAAAACACCTCAGTAAAAGGTTTTCAAGATGCATAGGAAAAGGGCTACCTGTTCCTTCTCTACCTTCTTGCTCTCTTTTCCTTTTCTTGGGAAACAGTGATTATTTTAGCAAGCAAGAAAGCAGGATGTATGCCTAATTTAATAGGTTCTCTGAAATTAAGGTACCAGTAAGCAAATAAGAAGGTGAAGGTTTTAACCTCCCAGGTTAAACCATTCCAGCACGGATCAGTAGTCCTTACAATTTGTTCTTTATTTAGGAGCTTTGTTGAAATGAATTGTTTTAATAAGAGTGCTTTTGAGTTTGCAGGTGTTACCTCATATCTATTACCTCTGAAGTCTTATATTGGAATGCTATAATGGAGTAGACAAGATGTAATTAGTATGGATTCTGAGCACATTTTCTAAAGGCAGTCCCCACAGCCAGGTTTAAAGGAACTCAAAAAGTAAGATGAAATGAATTGGTGCTGCCTCAGCAGCACTTTTGACAAAGTGGTTTAACCTTTTTTTCAAGTACCTTTCATCACATTCCTAATAAAAGTTGTAGCAAGAGAGACTGAACTTTTGCTAAACACATCAAGGTAAGAATCAAGTATACTGTAAAAGTATACTTGAGAGATGTGAACTTCCAGAGAGATGGAAATTCTTCCACTGAGAGATGTGAACTTCCAGAGTTTTTATGTCTGTGGAAACTTGCCACTAAATTTGAAGTAATTCTAAAAATGTGACTTCCCCAAGGAAGACTGTATAAATTGGTGGTTGTATTAATGTAATGGTAGGGATAATATGAATATAAATTGAAATTTGTAGGATTTAATTTGTAGTTGGTATGTGGGTTTGCAAAATACTTTTTATTCATGTTACAAAATATAGGAAAAGAATGTGATATTTTGATTGAAAAACCAGCATTAATAGTCCAGTATATGCAGGGTATGGGATTTTTGTTTGATTTTATCACAGTAAGTGGTAACTTAAGTAATGACTTGAAAAGTTAAGAAGGTAAAACCTCTGGACAGTTGAAACAGGAATTTTCATGTTTAAATGCTTTAACATTGAGCAAACTCATCCTAAGAGAAGGCATTCCTCCAGTCAAGACTACAGAAGCAAGCCTGTTACAGTTATTAGTGTTTAAAAATTAACAAGCATCCTATCACATTTGAATGGGTCCAGTAGTTCATGAGTTTTGAAGTCATACTTCCACAACTTTCAGTTTTACCTTCTTGTTATGTAAGATAGATATTTTTCCACCTAGTTAATTCATGTGATCCTTCAATAGTTACTTAAGAGTCCATAAACACATAATGGCAAGCTACCTTTGAGAGATTACCACTCTCTAAGTAAACACATGCTCTGATTTGAGAGACACCAGCTGCTCATGAATGTAATGTTTAACATGGCATGCAAACAGAGGAAGTGTTTCCATGTGAAATTAAATTATATAATAGTGTGAAAGAAGTTTGTGGTCAGATTCTGTAGGGTTTTGAGCTAGGTTTACTGGGAGTGCAGGAGATTAATTTTCATCTAATAACTAGATTGTGGAGAGATTAACCATAGAAAGACACACTCAATAGGCCAAGCCCAGGTTTGTGTTCCCATGTATTCAACATCTCCTTGCAAATGATGGAATCCACCCTGGAGGGAGAAGTTCACTGCAGTGCTAAGAATGCTCCAAAACAGAAACAAATTATTGCATCCTATGTACTGCTCCAGCTCTTTTTATCTGTGCTGATTTTGGGTTGGTTTTTGGTTGGTTGGTTAGGTCGTGTTTTTTGGGTGGTTTTGGTCACATGACTAAATCAGTAGGTGTTGAGAAGTTCTGTTAGTGAGTGAAATACTTTGTGCCATGATTTTGAGCCTTGTTTTCACAAGGGAAATGGGCAGATTACAAATTGTGTGGAAGAGAGGAAGAATAAAAGGTTAAGCTGTGGAACAGAGTGCTTTGTGGTATGTAATTGTCTACAAGAGGGTATTAAATGGCAGCTTGGTTATCTAATCAGGTACATGTCTATGGTGTAAATTATGTGAGAGCAAGTGACTTAAACTGTCTTCACAGCTGGGTAGAGCCACTGGCATGTCAAGGTGAAGTTTATCACATCCTAATACAAACAGCTAAAGAGTATAAATGCCTTTTTCAGGCAGAAAGTCCACATAATATATCACAGATTCAGAGAATATCCTGAACTGGAAGGGACCCACAATGACCATCAAGCCAACTCCTAAGGCCATCAGGGTGCTGATCCCACAACCTGATCTCACATCCCACGTCAAACCTCCCACTACCAGCCCTGCACCCCAGACATGAGGCCCCCAAAGCTGGCTGCCTTTGCTTTTTCCATCCCTCACTGGTGTGATCTGCTGGCCTACACAGACTCCTCCAACTGATACTCTCATCTGGCCCAAAATCATGGGCAGATCAGCTGTGAAGCTGCAGACAGTGAGTTTTCTGGGTGAACTGGAAGTTAAGAGGCTAGCACATTTTCTTTATAGCAGGGGAACATCTTGATTAGAGACAAATTCCCAAATGCACTGACTTAATGAAGTTTATCAGGGATCACATAAATATGTATAACAGAACACTCCCTGCAATGTTCTCTTTTGATATAATTTAGTTAAAAACACTAGTTAACATAGGTCTCCCCACCCCTTTCCCTGCTTTAGGTACAGGGCTCTGGACTGATCACCTTGGATGTTGTCCTATCTTGTGTGTGTTTTCTGGAATCGTGTTTAGTTCTCTTACCCTGCATTTAACCTACCCACGTGCAGTGCACCAACTACTTCATGTTTCAAAAATTTGTTCCACAGAAATATTTTGCCATGGAGAATGCAAGTTTTGCCAGCATTTCTCTGAGTTTTGGGTGAGCCTGACACTCTGTTTGAGGTCACAAACTGCTGCAAAAACAACGCTTATGCTTTTGGATCACGAATCCTTCATAAATGGTTCAGCTAAAGTCTAACAAAACCTTGGTTTACAAAATCATGGGGAGAGAGAAGAGAGTTACCTAAATAAAATTAATTTTTTAAAAAATCTTATTTGAAATACTTAAATAAATCTGGTTTTCTGGCTTATTCCCAGGAAAATGAGGATTCAAGTATGTTCAGGCTGGTTATCTAAAAGCCAAGATACAAGAAATTATTGAAAATTCTTCATATTTTAAAAATTCCTGGAAGTGTTCTGTAGTAGGTATGAGTCTGAAACACAAGTCTTGATTTCAAAACTTTAAAAATTCAAAAGATGATGATGATGAAAAAAGAACTTCAGTAGCAATAAGAAGAGGGAGATTTTCTGGGAACTGTGAAAAAAAGCATAGGGAATGTTAATGTTAATGAAGAAAAGGAAGGGGATAAGGATTACTGCAGAGGTGACTATAATAAAAACAGAAGGTTAATAGAGAATTGAAATAGAATGAAGATGAAATGCAGAGAGTCAAGACTGCTGCTCTGTTCCATCAGTTTCATGACTGTTTTGTCTTTTATGAGAGAAGGCAGATCAAGCTCCACACAATTAAGGACAAATTTAAGGAAGAAAAAGAATTCATATAAGTCAAATACTTAGGTTCTATTATTAGAACTGCTTGAATAATTTGAGTAACTTTGGACATATTAAGCAACTCTTAGTTCTTAGAGAATGTTTTCTGTCACGCTTTATTATCTTCATTGTTGGTAATGATTTATCAAATGATTCTGATAACAATTAACCTCTACAGAAAAGACTTGGAGTGTGAAGTCCATTCTGATGTTTCCTTTTTTAATAACAAGATCATATTTCCTGTTCACCCTGAACCTATCCTGGCTGTATTCTTTCTTACTAAGCCCAAAGATATTATGAGGGCCATCCCTTTGCTGCTGAGGTAGATGAATATGGCATTTTCACTGCAAAAAATGCCAAAAGCTATTAAAAAGGGTGCCTTCTCCTTGGGTGTGCAACTTTTTAGCCCCTGATATTAGAAGCATCTGCTAAAGTAATTAATGTCTGCAGGAACTGTAGGGTTTTTCATACATGAATATTACCAACCTGTTTCTCAATTTAAGCATTTAGAAATAGCTATCTTAAAGAAAATCCAGTGGCTGGTTCATATTTCATTAATATGCTGAGTCTTGTGCTGTTCAGCATCATTACATTAGGTTTGTCCCTGGCTTGATTTCACTTCCTGCACAAAATGACAGCAAGGATGTGTTGGGACCAGCCCTATGTACTTTTTTACAATAGGTCCTGAGTGTTCCAACAAATAGCATTGTGTGTCTATTGGACTTCATTGCTTTGTTTACGCCTTTGAAAGAAATTACTAAACATTTTTTAATTAGGATAATTACAGCCTGAAAAGTTCTTTGGCTGCTCCATGCCATATATTATTTTGAGGTGAAGGGTAGAGGAGAGCAGAAGGGGAATTCATTAAAAGTCTGATTAAAATTCCATGTTGACACACCTGCAAAGAAATATATCAGATGAAATCTTACAACCTTTAAAGCAATGGGAACCCTGGAATGAATTTCAGTAGAGCTGGAATTTTACCCTGTTTGCAGGAGAAGACATGCTGGGCCCAGTTCTTCACCTGGATTTCTTTGGGAAGGAGTAGAATCATGAAACAGCAAGGGCACCAGTGCCATTACAGGCTGCAGTACTGGTAGAAATGGGAAACAGCTTAAATCAGCTCGGAGATCTGGATATTTAATCATGCAAATCCCTCTGTTAAGGCCAAATTTACAGATGGTCGACAGGACTCCTGCATACATAATGAGACCACAAGTGATCTGACCGGGTTGTCTCAAAGAAATGCCAAAAAACTTTTTATGCCAGAATTTCACATGTTCTCTCAAAATACTTCAAGGCTTATAGGAAGGTAATTTTGTCACAGTTAGAAAATTTTTCTCTAAAACTGTTGCTGGCACTGTTTTTCACATTCCTCCTCTTTCTGCAAATACTTGGGCTGATATTTTAATACCAGGGATTTGCTTGTGTGACTCCATTTATGAGAGGGAAAGAACGGGTTAATGTGAGAATAATTTAAAAATCACCTGCAATAGATTTTCCATACATAAGAGCATCTTGATTTTAAGGTCAGAATCCTCTAAGTCAGGAAGTAAATGCTATTATCAAATTAAAGAGTTGTAAGAATCTCTCATTTCCTGACAGAGCAGGCAGTCAATTTCGAGCTCTTGAGTGGCTGGACCCTTCATCTGTCACTGTTCCAAGTCTGAACAGCATTGTTCACTCTGTTCCTGAGGTCAGGGCAATTTGCAGGGGAGGAAGAAGGAAACATTTTTTGGAAGGATTTTAATTAATGAATTTAGTTATTTATTTATTTATTTTGCAAAACCTCAAAGGCTTGGAACGGCGATAGGTTGCCCAACAGAGAGTGATAAACCATCAAAATCACAGCAGGAGCCATCAAAATTGGACTGTATATGTCTTTGTATGAAATATGAGCTTACAGAGAGCAGCTCAACTCAAAATCCCAGACAGTATTGCCCTGGTAGTGCTTCATGTGCCCTCCAGTGTGGAAGCTGTAGGATTTCTGTGGGTGCTGCAGAGAGCATGCAGACAGCTGAGTTCCTGCCTGCCCCTTGGCTGCCTGCAGGATGAGACCCCAAACCAGGATACCCCTTCCAGATCACAGCCTAAAGATCCCTCTCAGAAGCTCAGGTTCTGAGAGATCATGCACCCTTTTTTCCCTCAGAAGCTGCACTGAAAGGAAAATATGTGTGGTGCCTGAGAACAGTGGAGCTGATTTTGTCTGGCACTGGACGCCTCAGTGAGCTCCCCTGGCTGCAGGGGATCCCTGCCTTGTGAGCAGGAAGGTGAGCACAGGCAGTGTGGTGCTGCTGGGCAGGGAGCACAGGCACTGGGAACTCCTGGCACAGTCAGGGATCCCCACTCACTGTATGGCAAACTGCCCTGAGACTGCATCCCCTGGGTGCCACGAGGCACAGAAGCTCATCCAGCTGTGTTTTAGGGAAAAGTCTGCTGAAAGCACACCCACCACAGTGGTAGTGGTGTCACTGTATCGGCTCACAGATGTAGGTTAGGTAAGGCTTGAAGGCAGAATTAATATTTTTTGTTAGAGCAACTCTAAAAGTAGAAAAACTAGAAAACCTTCAGGCACATGAGCCATTCTCCTTGTCTCCACTTCCATGAATTTCTGTGGTTTACATGGATCCTCAATTTCAGTGCTAAATACTGCTCTCAAGAAAATTTCTGCCTGCCAGTGGGACACAAGTGTCCTTTTCTCCTTTCTGTGTCTCATATGAGAGTGAAGAGATATTTTCTGCTTTTATCCCTGGCCAAAGATTCGCTTTTACCTTAGTAATGAGTTCTAAATAACTTACAGCGCAAGCAGTGGAACTTGGTTCCCAAACCTTTTGCAAACCATGAGCATTCCTAGCCAGGAATGTTTGTCAAGCCTTTTTTAATGAACCTGCCTGAAGTATATATTTCTCTGGGTTTTGAAGAGCTCAGAAACAGAGTTTGCTTTTTGCTTTCCCTAACTTCAGCAGCAAGTGCATTTATCATTACTTGAGAGAACCCTTGAGCAGTTAGTGTCTTGGACTGACATTGTGTGAAGGTACATTCCTTGCTTTTATGGAGATTAACTATTCAGACAAATATTTGTTCTTGAGATCTTGCAGCTTGTGACTGCTTTCTGGAATAGAATGATATGTTTTCTCTTATCATCATTTCTGATTACATAAACAAATGACATAAAAAAAACCTCTGTGGGATTTTTGGTTTTTTTACAACTGCTGTCCAACCAGTCTGTAGACAATTGTACGCTATGTTTCCATCAAATCTGCAGCTTGAGTTTCTTGGATATTGAAAATACTGATTCTTAAAAAAAATTGTTAACAGGATATTTCCAAGTTCCCAGAAAAAGATTATACTCTGCTGGGTGAAGGTGGAATCATTCTGAGTGGAGGTCAACGAGCACGGATCTCACTGGCAAGGTGAGTATTTTGCTCTTCAAGCAGTGTACTGTTTCACAGATATGGAATGTATTATGACTAAGCATTTAAATACATGTGGACTATGTCCTGCTAAATAAATATCTTCCGTATATACCAGGAACGTGACTTTACTATCAGAAATCTGAGTTCTGCTATGCAATTTTGTTTATGATACACCTGCACATTAATTTACTGAATTTTAAAAGTTTGATGTCAGACAAATGCTATGGCTTAGCTTAAGATTAATCTTTCCCTCCCTGATGCAAGATTTGGAAATTCTGACCTCTAAGTGTAGCTTTTTATGTACTGCAGAAACCCATAGAAAGATATAAATAAATATTCCAGGACCTTTCCCTGCTATGACAATTCTTCAAAGTGTTTTATATGTTGTTTAATGACATACTGCCCGTCTGCAGGAAAATGGAGGGAAAAAAGAAAGCAGCCATGTTCCAAAACATTTTGTGCCAACACTTTGGGCTTCTCTCTGTCATAAGAAAAAGAAAAAAGTAGAAAGCAGTGACTAGTTAGTATGTATGAATAACTGCCTTGTCTGTTTGACCTTCCAATGTTAGTAAGTAATTCTGAAGGTCTATGGAACAATAACGTAGGTGTTTGTCTTATAAATTAGCTATGTGTTTCAGCAGAATCACTTAGCTATTGTGAGAAATCCAGTAATGACAGCTCAGATGTGTAAATGGCCCCATTTATTTCTGTGCCAAGTGCAAATTGTGTTGATTCCCATGCCCAGAAAAGCTGCGTAGAAGTAAAATCACATTATAGTGATCCATACTGCATCCCATGAAAGATGTGCACATCTGAGCGAGGCTAAAAGCTGAGACCATTAAAATGGAGAATCTTTCAGAGTGGGTTTGTGAGACTGAAGAGGCATATGGGTGGTTCTGGTTTATGCAGCGAGAGGAAAGAGAAGGGGAAGATCAGGCAAAGCTTTCAAAGCATGTAATCTCACTAAGATTTTCATTTTAAATTTAACATATACACGGACTGTTTCCTAGATGTTATGGATAATCACGTCTATCACTTTTTGGATGGTCACAGCTTGTTTCCTGGAGGCTCACAGAACTTAGGTATTTATTGTCAGCTGTAGAACAGTAATTTTTAAAACAATTACATGTGACTGTCATAGATTTTGTTTGGGCTCCAGTCCAAGTTCAGTCTGCTACAAGGTGTGTGTGTATTGCAGACAAAGCTCTGAGAAGTGAGGGGTGTAAATTTAGGTTTACAACCCTGGGTTGTACCTAGGTAATAAACTGGACATTATGTTCTAGGACTGGCTGCATAAACCTATCTGGTGCAGTCTGTGCAAGGCCAAGTGAAATGAGAATCTGTGACAGAAGTGACATCAACCAGCCATCGTGAGAAGCAGGTGGAGATTGCATGAGCCTGTCTTTCTCACAGAGCACTGTCATTGCCTGCACCTGCAGCTGGGGGAAAGAAAGGACCAAGGGGAAAACACAGCGTCCAGTGTCCTGGGCTAGAGTCAGCTTGCTGGCCTGGTACCCTAAAGCCAGCAGCTTTCTAGCTACTAAGTGCAACACACAAATTATATCAATAAAACCCTGCAAAGCACATACAGCAGTGTAAATTTTTGTTGCTCTGCAGCCACTACAACATAAAAATGTAAAATGTGAAGTCCATCATGTTGGAGGATTTTTCAATAAAGTTGCTGGTTTTATTAACATAATGAGCTAAAACTGAGGGCTTTTTCTCTTGGTGGTTAAATATTTTCACACTGATTAACATGCTTTAAAAAATACATAAATGCAGCTGGCTGGATTTCTTTATTAATTATACTCTGATTGATATCACATAATGATTTTCATTCTCACAGAGGAAGGCAGGGGGTCTTTTTGAACTTCTTGTCAAATCTTTTTTTAAAGAGCCCTCTTAAACAGAACTTTAGGTCTCAGTGAGCCATGTCCAGGTACATACAACTTAAGGTCCTATTTGATGTCTTCGAACCGAAAATTGTACAGTCCCGTTGCAAATGATGTTTGATAATACATCTTTATTTGCTCACTTTGTTCTAAATACCTTTGAAATTAAGTGCTGAGACATAAGTATTTTCACATGTTTATTCGCATATATGCAATATTCCCTCAGGCACCAGTAGATGTTACAGTAGACATTAAATTCCCATTCAAATGGTCAATGTGCACCAATGAGGACTGTCAGATTCAGGCCATAAACTGATTTCTTTTTACACAGAGTAACCTGTGTAAAAGACAGCTTTGTTTCATTGCACCAAAATTAATGGAAAGCTGGGCTAGTTTGTAATGTGGTCTGCAGCAAAAAAAGGCTTAATTAAAAGAAGTCTTATAAACACATTTCATTTTAAACTTCAGCTCTATATGGATGCTGTAGAAAGCCTATCAATTAAAAGATTTGAGGCATTCTTCTGAAATTATATTCAATTTATAAGAGACATGAAAGTAAATGTCATTTCCATTTTTTTCTGTTCAGGGCAGTGTACAAAGATGCTGATTTGTATCTCCTGGATTCTCCTTTTGGACACTTAGACATTTTTACAGAAAAAGAGATATTTGAAAGGTATTGTATGTTTTGATAGACTGTATTTAAGAATCTCACATATAAGCGCAAAGTAAAATGAAGGGGTTTTAATAGCAGTACAAAAATACTGAAGTGATCCAAATTATGCCTGTTGGGATGTTCATTTTTAGGGTTTCTCATAGAATTATCTTTTAGTATTATGTTCATATTTTGAGTATTTTTTGTTAGTAGTAGGACAATGCACTGAGTGGGGAACAATCCTGGGCCAGGTGTGAGCATTACTGCTCCCTCTTCCACCTTAACGTATTGAGCCTGCTGAAATCTCGTACTCCCAGTGCATGTGGCTTTATATCTGTCATGCCTTTGTATCAGAAAGGCTTTAACTTTAAAACAATTACCTGCTTTGTAAGTATAATGTTTTACAAAAAGCCATATTTTGACCTGTTTTTCTAATCACTGAACGTTGAATCACCTGAAACTGCTGCTGATGACTGGCACAGGTTGGCCCAAGTCAGAGAGTTTTTGCTTGGCCTTTTGATGAAATCAGTAAGGACACACACTGTCATCCACGAGCTTTTCAGCCTCTGTAATTTTGAAGTTTTGAAATTGGAGTAATACTCCTAAGTCTCAGATCAGCAGATCTGAGTAACCCTAAGATGAAAAGAAATACTTCATGATGAAGTGTGCCTTTTGGGTTGACCTGTACATGATTAAATTTTACCTCTTTTTTGGTTCCTGCAATAAAATACTCATTCTTTACACATCTCAGCTTTGCCACCTCCCTTGTAGTTTGAGGCAGCACCCAAGACTGCTCACACTGGGAGAAGGGCAGGTGAAAGCAAATTGAAAGGGATAAAATCATCATTTATTCATGAGAACAAAAAAGTCTAAATGTTCACACTTCCGTCTTTTACAGCTGTGTATGCAAGTTGATGGCGAATAAAACAAGGATCTTGGTTACTTCAAAATTGGAACACTTAAAGATTGCTGACAAAATATTAATCTTACATGAAGGGAGCTGCTATTTCTATGGAACATTTTCTGAACTTCAGGGTCAACGGCCAGACTTCAGCTCGGAGCTGATGGGATTTGACTCTTTTGATCAGTTCAGTGCAGAGAGAAGAAATTCAATCCTTACTGAGACTCTCCGACGATTTTCCATTGAAGGAGAAGGCGTGGGATCGCGCAATGAAATAAAGAAGCAATCTTTTAAACAAAAATCAGATTTGAACGACAAGAGGAGGAACTCAGTGATTATTAACCCCCTTAATGCAAATAGGAAGTTCTCAGTGGTGCAGAAGAACGGCGTGCAGGTCAATGGGATAGAGGACGGGCACAGTGACCCGCTGGAGAGGAGGGTCTCGCTGGTGCCCGACGTGGAGCAGGGTGATGTGGCTCTGCTGAGGAGTGGGATGCTCAAGCCTGACCATCTGCTGCAGGGCCACAGGAGGCAATCGGTGCTCAACCTCATGACGAGCACCTCTGTCAGCTACGGACCAAACTTCCCCAAGAAGGGAAGTACAACCTTTCGGAAAATGTCCATGGTGCCTCAGACAAACCTGTCTGCTGAGATGGATATCTACACCAGGCGGGTGTCACGAGACAGCGTCCTGGACATAACTGATGAGATCAATGAAGAGGATCTGAAGGTGTGTGTTGATTTGAATTCACCTTGGCTTTGGTTATGGTGATGGTTTAGTGTATTATACTCCTCATCTATTTCTCTACTGGACTATTTCCTTCTTAATGCAGCATTTCTCTGCAGAAAATGTGTTTTGAATACCTGTGAAAATTTTTAAACTCAAGTATCATCTCAAAATCATTGAAATCCTCAAAAATTATATTGCCTTATTTTTTCATTCATTTTTCAGTGCTAAGTGTAGGGAATTTCAATACATAATTTACATCTCTTGCACTTTACCTTTCAGATTACTTAGGATAAAATAAAATTTGAAACCATAGCTTGAAAAAACATTGTTCCAAAGCATTTAGGTAAAATTCACCTTTGAAACATTAAGGCTCATGGAAAAAATAAAGTACATTTGAAGTATTAGCACAGTTTTTAAAACTGGAATTTGATCAAATTTGATAAATTTATCAGACGGCTTAGTTCTTGTGTCCTGATGCAAATAATGAATGGAGGAGGAAGTCTGATTTTACTCTGGTTTTATGGATGTGCAAAAAAACCCAGAAGGTTGAGTTTTATACCAAAAACTGGACCAAAATTCATTTTTTTCTGATTGCTTCAATTGGTCATGATGGATGACTTTCATTTTCAAAACAGACAGCTGATTTTCTCAGGATAGGAAAATTTTCTGGGGAAGTTTCCTAGGTGGAAACAGATGTCCAAGGAAAATTTAAATTCAATATTTGCTGAAGCGCTGCCCATTTTTTCTTTTGAGCTCAACAGAAAAAAAGAAAAGCTCAAAGTGCTTACAAATTTACTCTAAAATCACAATAATAATTCTCCATTAAAAGAAAATATCTATTGATTAATAGTTTCTGATTCTGGTAGTGCTAGACAAATCTCAGCTTCTGTCATTGTTGTCTGAAAATTTTAAATAATCTCTTGATTGTGTTTTTATATCAGAGGTGACTCAACCGGTCAGTACCTTCCTCTTTGCCATTATCAGCCAATTTAATGCTTCAGCTCAATTATTTGCAGTGAGTTAGCAGAAAGAATGATAGCATTCTTGTGTCAGAAATTCTCATACAGAGATATTATTAGCATTCTTACTATTACTTTACTGGTTTTTTGACAGGAGTGCTTCAGTGATGATGCTGAAAGCATGGGTACTGTTACTACATGGAATACCTATTTCAGATACGTTACTATCCACAAAAACTTGATTTTTGTTCTGATTTTGTGTGTGATTGTCTTCTTAGCTGAGGTAAGAAAATCTGTGCTTGGTGTCATGTTGCAACAAATGATGTTTGTTCAAACTGGTCTTTGTGAAAATAGATAAAGCATCAAGACATAAGCTCTTGTATGTACCACTTATTGAAAACTGCTGCTAAATTAAATTGTAGAGACTTTACTGCTTAGATGAACACTTCTTCATCAAAGATAGTGGTTAGTGCACAGCAGCAGAAGACCCATCTTCTCAAATTACCCAGGTTATTTTCTCTATGTGATACCACAAATAAGAATTATTACCTTATGCAAGTCTTTTGTTCACAGGTGAATAATCTTCCATTTTTCATTAAAAATTACCTTTGAATAGCCTTAGGCAGTTAAGAACAAAAATTGCCACAATTTTTTTTGATCAGCACATACGTAAATTCTGGGAAATTGCTTTGAAAAATGAGTTACTAGCTTTGCTCCTATGGAAGAAGAGCGGTGAGAGAGGCAGAGTGCTGAATGCCTGTGGGGGCAGTGGAAGATGGAAGGGGTGCTCCTGTAGCATGCAGAGAAGGCTTTTTCCAAGGATGGTGTAAAACACCAGAACAAGTACTGAAGAACATCTGGCTCATTTGACTGCTTTTCATGTATCAGAAATTGCCTGCTTTTTGTCTTGTCTCTCAATTTAGAAAAACTTTAAGCATATAGAACCTCTTAATGTTCTCTTCTACAGTAAATATCCTAAATCAAGTGTTTTTTAAAGTGAAGGAAGATGTTTCATAGGGAGAAATCAATGAGACTGTATTCACATGTCAACTTACAAAATACTGTGCTAATTTCTCTTGGTATTTTTCAACATGAACTGAATGAAGAGAAGAATCCATTAGGAATATAGGATTATTTTCTGGCTGATTATCAGCAAAGGGTTTTTGCAATTCTGTGGTGAGACTCAAACTTCTAGTATCATCATAGCTGGAGAAAGATGTGACTGATCTGATCTGTATTCTGAATTTACACCAATGATATATTGCAGGTGATTTAAGTTACTTCTCTTGGACCAGGAATAAATCCTGGAGCTTAAATCTAGTTTAACATCTTAACTTTTAAACCAACTCCATCAGCAAGGCTGTACTTAGAGGTATAGCTCCTCTTGTAAGTTTTGTTTTCATGGTTGTGGAAAATGGCTGTGTAAAGAACAGCAAAGCTGAATGTGAGCTTTAGAGGCAAAGGAAATTTAAATTTTAAGATATATCAGATTTATTCCTGTATATTCAGCATATATTTCTAAATGCTTATTACACATTTTTGCTTTTATTTTAGACTAAATATTTTCAAATGGTTTTAAAAACCTCATCTTCTAACTGAAAAAAAATTCTTATGACAAAGAATGTTTCCATACAATTTAAAGTTTCCAGTGTGAATATCATTGGTAAATGAATGGGCTGGAAAATACCCAGCTGCAGCCCAGTCTTGAGCAAACCTCTGTGTGTGAGCTGAAATACCATTCCAAGTGTTTGTGTGTCCTGTGCTAACAGTTTGTACCCTTCCAACTTGAGATAACAAAGACAGGCTAGTGATCCTGGAAATCCAAGTAACATTGAAAGTGATGGTTCAGATCTCGGTGGGACTACTTTGAAAATTCTAGAGATTTTATTTTAGATTTGAATGGATTGCTTTGGAATGGATTGCTTTTGAATGGATTGTTGCAGATTCCAAGGGGAGTTCACACAGTCACCTTAAATAGGACATCAACTGCACTTATTTCCTAGGTTTGTGTGGTGTGTGGTGTGTAGCCTTCTTAAGCAGCTCAAAACAGTGTCTCATGGATGTAATACCCAGAGACTAGGGCTGCTGAACTGCAAGAAGAGCACTTTTGTAAGGAAACACAGAGAAAGGCTTTGTGAAACTATTCTGTGACAATATTACCTACCATCATCTTCCCAGATGAAAAAACTCCTCTGTTGTGAGGAGTCAAGATAAGAACAGAATTCTGTTGGGACATGTAAAAATATTATTGTGAAAGAAGCCTGATTCTTACAAATAATTAAATTCAGGACCATCATGGTCAATCTTGAGTTATTTACTGCAAGACCTGCAGAAGTTGGTGGCTCCCATAGAGAAGACTTCAGTTATGTGTATCAGTTGGGGTATTACCACAATATATTTCTGTACCAGGGACATAAAAATGTATGGGAAGAAAATATAAAAACTGTTTCAACCCTTAGAAAAATTATCAAAGTCAGGAACAGAGCAAACTAAAATCTAATAGACTAGATTAAGATCTCCAGTATCTTGGTAGACAGACACGAATGTATCACAGTCTAAATTCTTGAGCACTGAACCATCTCACAATAAAAAAGGTTTAATCCTACATTTTAAAAATATTACAATAGCTTATGTGGAAAGTTATGTAAAACCTAAAGCAGCAAAGCAATATCAGTCAAACGAATATACCAAATGTAGATATCAGCTAGCAAGAACAACAATGCAAAAATAATAAAGGTATGACATTCATATGTGAATAGATGCCTTTGAAGATACTGAGAGACTTACTCTTCCAGGGCCATAAACAATATTAATCTTTAAGACTTAAAGGGCATACAGTTATCAGTAGGAAGACATTAGCAAGCCTTTGTTAATAGTATGGTAAAAAAGAACACAAGAATTTCTAGAATTCAAGAATCTCTGGGGCACTTGAGAGCCTGATTGTAATACAAGTCTAAATGTAGCTTCCCTGGTGGGATGCACTAAATTGTTTCCGTGGAGAGAGAAGCAGATATTACAAGGTTTTTGCTTTAAGTAGGTTTGACTTCCACCCATTTGTTATGCTCCCTCTAAAAACAGGTATAAAGTCAATGAAAAAAGATATGAGAGAAAGATTACATAAAATGATAAACCAAAATCTGTCTCTGTTTTCTTTGGTCACAGGTAGCTGCTTCTCTTGCTGGGGTATGGTTTCTTCAAAAGTAAGTAGTGGAGATAATTTTTTGAGAAACTGGGGTAACGCTTACATTATTTTTTTTCTTTAAAGAATGAGTAAATTCTGCCAGAATTCTATGTGGATAATCACTATGTTATAGTCAACAAAATGTTTCATAGATGGATGATTTAAATACGTTGTGTAGGTGGTATCTGGTACTTCTTTAAGTGGTAACAGTTGAATGGTTTATGCCTTGTTATGGAGTACACAACACTGTATGCAAGATTTTCCTGGGTCAGCTCACTCTGGGGATGCAGGGACCTGATTATCTTCAGTATACCTTCATGATTCAGAGGTCTGGTAAGACTTGCTTGGGAACATTTCAAGTGAGCAGTTTCTCTAAGACCCCCATTTGTAAAATTTCTACAGCTCATCTACGAAGAATTCCCAGAAGTTACAGGATCAGCAGTTGTAGGTTAAAATGTACTGAGCAGTAGAAAAGCCAGTGGCTTTTCCTGGGTTAATGCTTTTAATCCCTGTTTTTGTCCTGCAGCAATGAGTGTGTGTGTGAGTATAGAAGCATATGGTGACATAGCTCTCCACTGGAGGTGGAGTGATTTATGTTGATTTCAATTTCCATTTCACTAAGGGCTTTGATTTTTATGGTATACCTAAAGAATTTTACTTTTGTAGTAATTTAGTTTTTTCAAGACTGAAACTAATTTTTCTGTTTAAAAGAAGTGGGTGTATTTTCCTAGATTAAGTTAGGTTTGTCAGTGATTAAATAGGCAGCAGATTTGCAAGAGACTACCAGAGCAATTAATAAATTATATTTTGTATGTTCATGACAATGTTTTAAAAATGACTGGAAATATCTATAGCCATTAGCATAGTTTTAAAACAAATGGACACCGGAGTACTGTTTGTTTTGTTTAGTAAATAAAAGAGAAAGAGCACACAATTCCCAGTAATGCATTTATTTGTCATTTCCATCACACAGGACAGCTTTGAAGGCAAATTCAACCCAGTCAGAAAACAGCACCTCTGACAAACCTCCTGTGATTGTCACTGACACTAGCAGCTACTACATCGTTTACATCTATGTGGGTGTGGCAGATACTCTGCTTGCCATGGGAATCTTCAGAGGTTTGCCCCTTGTGCACACACTTATAACAGTGTCTAAAACTCTTCATCAGAAGATGGTGCATGCAGTTCTTCATGCACCTATGTCAACCTTCAACTCTTGGAAAGCAGGTAACTGAAACGGGAGGTGATTGACTCACTTATGCATTTAATTTCAATTTAATGCTTTTCATTCTGTTAAAGGACAGTGTTACCTTCCATTTACATTTTCAGTCAAGTGGAATGTTAGAAGTTTGCCACATAAGGTAATTTGTGAATCTTTTAAATGAAACTTGATTGCACTTAAGTGTGACATATTTCAGTTGTCAATTCTGATTCTGAAATATCACCCTGTAAGAAAGAAATTTGGAGAAAATAAACCATTAACTGTTCTAGGCAATAAAAGTAGAATAACTTCTAAAGAATAGACTTTGTCAAAAAATGCAATAGAAAACATATTGTCATCTATGTCATGAGTGACAAGGAATCAGATGTGGATGATAAATAGTGCCTTTTTTATGAATAGTCCTACTAAAATGGCATAAAACATCAGTTAGTGTGAATGATGGTATGCATATTCAATTTGGGAATTGATATAAAGCTCATTATATAACTGGTGCAACAAGTTCCATCTCCCATTTAACATGAAATTCCTATATCATGTGTTTCTTACTGATAAGTACTAGATCACAGGATACACTGCCAAATGGTGACACAACAATCAATGAGCTTATCCTTAATTTTCCCTTGTATTCTTAACTTTGTTGTTATATAATCTTTAATACAGTAATTCTACTCAAAAATTAAGAAGCAGGTTACAAACCCAGGTAAATGCTGATGTGCAAACTACGTGTGCATCATCAGGACCTGCTGAATAAGGGGTACCTTATGCTTTGTGCCTCCATTTCTGCCCTTTTTAGTTGTTTCTTTTTTAAAATTACATTTTCCTGGTTTTTTTTTACCAAGAGCTGAAACAGAGGTTGTGCAGCTGAATTCCTCCAGGGAGACAGAAGATGTAGCTCCACTAAACTGTCATGGAATTGCTTATACTTAAAAACCAATCCTGTATTTAATATTTTGCATTCAGAAAAAGTTGTAACTTTTGTTAAAGTAGTAAATGTGGGATTTGAGGGGGGGTATTAAAATGTGTGACTTTTTTTTTCCTTAATCCATAGGTGGTATGCTTAACAGATTCTCAAAAGATACGGCCATACTGGATGACATACTTCCACTTACAGTGTTTGACTTCATTCAGGTTTGTAGAATAAAAGTTGTAATTTTTGCTGTCTTATGATATATATATCAGCTATATATCTTGCAAAGGAAATCATATTATTTTTTTTTCAATCTCTGTATCTATGTAGCTGCTTATCCTGCAGTTCAACTGTATTGCATCACTTTGAGTGCTTGCCTCTGTGTGTAATTACCTCCACTGTTTATGCAAACCACTCTTACTACTTGGGCTCAGAAATATTTTTGCCCTGCAGACCCCTACAGGACAAGTATCCCTGCTGCCCAGATTCAACTGTAAGTCATAAAGGGCATTCCTTAGTTTTTTATGTTATCTTGGGTCAAGTTAACTGTTTTTTTAATGCTATTCTTTTATTGTATTCAGTCACTTTCATACCTTCCCCTTCTTAAGCTCTTCTGCTCCCAGTTTGCTAACATCACTCTTAGTTTACTTCTCTTCTCTTGAATGTATTCTTGACTTTTCTGTTCCTTTGTCTTCTATGGAAATGTCAGCTTTTCCTTAGAGAGAACTTGTTCCCAAAACATTTTAAAAACAGAAGCAAATCTTTCCTGGTGCTCCTGTTCCTCTCAACATTATTAAGGTGATATACAGGTCCAACTTAATCAACCCGAACACTCTGCTGTACAGATTGCCTATCTCTATCTCTCCATCTGTGAATTTGCCTGCTTTATAGTCCCTACCAACATGATTATCTGATAAAGACAGAATTTCTTTCCCTATTTCTTTGTAAGGAATTGATAACTTTGACCCATGACTTCAGAGGGGCCAGTGCAGCTTGACATGAAGAGGTTCAAGTATATTACAGCTTTACTTCATGTCCTGCTGAGGTCATGAGGACTTGCTGAATGAGCAAACATGGACATTGGGACTCTCTGAATCAACAGTATAGTCTTCAGTGTGAACAGCAGTCACTACTGTCTTTTCTGATATGACCGTTTTGTTTCAGATATTTTGGATCTACCATGGGGGGGTGTTATTCCAGAAGCATGTTAATTAGTCTGTGTCTACATTTCAAACTTTCTACAAGAAACTGCCTAGTTTTTCATGTTTTCAAGAATAAGGAAAATCTCAGTATTTTCTATTCTGATGCCTTGCAGAGCTTTAGCTATACCCTATTGTCCCACAGATTCACCTCTCTCTCCTCAGTCTCAGCTGCAGAGGCTTCTAGACACGCATGATAAGCTGCCCTGTCTTTCCAGGTTCCTCTGCTGAATATCATTGAACCTACCCATTGTCTTGAATAATTTTTACAGTTATTCCTTCACAACCAATTTCTTTTGGTCCTCTATAGATTCAGACTTCCATGGACTCTGCTCATGAACAAAGATTCCTCTGAAAGATACAGAGAAGTTATAGATAGGACTTTTCCCTTCTGATGATTGTTGAAGAGCCAGAGAGTGTGGAAGGGATATGTGGACCTAGAACCTGGAACCCCTCCAACCCCTCTGTTCAAAGCAGGTTCAGCTAGAGAAGGTTGCTCAAGGCCAAGCTGAGTTTTGGATAACTCTGAGTAACACATTCCAGTATTTGACGTTCCCCATGCTAAAAGTGCTTTTTCTTATGTTTAAATGGAATTTTGTGCATTTCAGCTTGTGTCCATTGCCTCTTATCTTCCCCCTGTGTGCCATTTAAAAGAATTTGGTTCAAGCACGTATGGTCCACAAGAAATACCTACTATTATTTATATAAATAGAATATATTTTTAATTATATAAATAATAAAAAAACTGTATATATGGAGCCATTTATAACTTATATAAGTATAATGAATACCAGTATTTAGTCATACAAAGTGATGAGATCCCCCTAAGTCTTAAGGTTAAATCCAGTTCTATCAGTCAGTCCTCATTTCTTGAAGATCCTTCCTGTGAGATGCTGCTAGCACATATGCTTGTCCCTAGGGTTTAATATAGTCTCAGCCAAAAGTTCATAATGAACACACTGAACATTCATCCTGTGATCAGGACTGGTTTCCCCTAAATTATAAACTCCTGTTGGTTAATCAGACTGGCTGTTGCAGTCATTGCCACCCTGAACATTTGCTGAGTTGCTTTGTCTACTACCATCTGCATTTTCCAAACTGGGAAACAGTGGGACATGTATCCCCATCTGGCCTCTGCCTCTGGGCTCAAAGCTCAACATCTGAGGCACTGAACTGTGCTGCATGAGCCCTCTGCTGCCATTCCTCAACTATATGCCAATACAGTTGTCTTGTGGTTTAGATTTTTGCTTCTGCCTCGTTAGAGAAAATATCATCTTGTGTCTGACTTTAGGCTTACTTTGGAGTTTATGAGATAACACATTTTCATATTCAGCTTTTTAGTGAAATGATTGTGGGACCAGCATTTAGAACAGTATGACATCATGGTGACCTTTACAAAATTTGAGTGAATGACAGAAATGGGAATTTTAACAGTCACTGAGTGACCTAATCTCAAGTAATGTGAGAACTGTATAACTGGCTCAATATCACTTGAATAGCTCATTTGCTTCTTAACAATTAGAGAGAGATACAAGTGTTACTAATTTCTGCAGTCTGAAGTAATGAGTAAATACAAATCCATTCTTGTATTGCTGCAGACCAGCGCTAAACAGCCTGCACAAGTGTAACCCACACACATCACCATCCCTTTAAGAGAAATGAGGAAAATAGTGAAAGAGCTCACAGGGTCATAAAATTGCTTGGGCTGGAAGGGACATTAAAGATCATCTAGTTCCAAACCCTCTTCAAAGGCAAAGACACTTTCCATGAGATCAGATTTCTCAGAGCCCCTTTCAACCTGGCCTTGAACACTTCCAGGGGTGGGGCATCCACACCTTCTCTGGACAACTTGTTCCAATGCCTCACCACCCTCATAGTAAAGAATTTCTTCCTAATATCTAATCTAAACCTGCTCTATTTCAGTTCAAAGCCATTCATCCTTTAGCTAGTTCAGCTGTAATGTAATTTTTTTCATATAATGTGATGCTGCTAATGCATTGCTCAGATTTCTGATGAAAAAAAAAGTTATAGAAAACTTAGAACATGCTTACCTGCTCATGAATGACCTCTGTCTTGGAATACTGAGAATTTAAATGCTACCTTGAATTTATGTGGATGTAGTAGCAAAAGCACCCACTGCAGGTTTCTTCCTAATGTGAAATTAGTTTTGTTTTCATCTGTTTCTTTGTTGACTGGTCATTTGCAGTGATGTTTCAATACAATGTTCATAATTTTGCCCCAAATTGTCCATTTGCAGTTGGTTTATGCTGGTAAGTTTGCAGCTTGAAGCAGTTGTTTTGTGTTAGAAGTAACACCCTGATACAAAGTGGAACTTTGCTATTCTATGTACACCAGTATATTTGATTAGATTTAGACTCTAGAAAAAAGCAGTCTACCTGCTTAAGACTCTTCTAGAGTCAAGATCAAGACCAGATTTAGCTAAATCTGGCAGGAGCTACTGAGAATGAGATTTTAAAATGGTAGTAGTCTCTAGTAGGTTAGAATAGATTAACTCTGAAACAATTTTGTTCCTTTTATCATCTGACACCTTTAAACACCTTTTTATTTCTCCTGAAACTGCTAATTTGTAATACCACAGAATCTTGTACAATTTATTTCCTGTCTTCTGATCAGGACAAGCAGTAGTGTTAGTTTCATGCATGAGTTACAGTCCCTTGACCAAAGAAGTGCAACTTCTCACTTTTTCTGATCCTCAGCAAGACTACTTTGCCCAGAACCTGCAGGAGGCTGTCACTCAGCTCCTGACAGTCTTGCACACCTAGTCCAGACAAGGACAGCACTGTAGGTTTGGTCGGTGGCTGCAGATATTGCAAGTGTCATTCCTATATTTTAAGTGGAGAGTGAGTGCCATTGCTTTTGTGTGGCTTCTTATTTTAGAAGCCTGCAATACAACTGTACTATAGAAAACACTTTTTCCATCTATTAGAAAAACTAGCAGCTTATTGCAACAGGTTATGAATCTGGTCCAAGTTATTAATTATCTTTTCATGGAGGTTTGTTCTCAGCTGCAAATCCTCTTAGGTTAGCACTTTATGTTTGGTGAAACAATACGTAGTTGCCATAGGAAGGAGATTCATCACCAATCTCTAGTCTATAAAATGACAAGTTTACTTTATCAATAGTATTTTTCTTTCATTCTACAGTTAATACTGATTGTGATTGGCGCTATAACAGTAGTCTCAATATTAGAACCCTACATCTTCCTGGCATCAGTGCCTGTGATAGCAGCCTTTATTCTGTTAAGGGCATACTTCCTCCACACTTCTCAGCAGCTGAAACAACTGGAATCTGAAGGTAGGAGCAGCAAAGTTGGTAGACTTTTAAATCCCCAACAAATCAATTGAGAAGTGATTCACTCTTTCTCCTCTTTTTTTGCATCTTCTCTTGTAAGATGACATTGTCTTTGGGAGCAGAATGCATATCTCTTAAAGCCAGGGCTGTTACTGATCCAGCCAATACTGAGTGCTCTGCTGCCAAAGAGCAATAAAAAAAGGCCTTTTAAAAGATGGGCTTTATCACCACTGCAGCTGAAAACAAATAAAGTCCTGACATGACATACAGTTTTCTTGAGAGTAAATTTAACTTGCAAAATGGTGGTCAGACTTGGTATGCACCCTTTGAGTTTGTTTCTTTGTAAGAAAAATTTCAATGGATGTATTTTAATCAGAAAGAGCTCTGATTTCTCAATAAGTTATTTGATTAAATTCTCTTCCTCTCACCCCATTAAGAGATTAAAATGTTCCAAATAAAATTGAAAACCTCATTTGGAAGTGTGAATTTGCAGACCATGCACTGTTGCCTGGCTTTCCAGCAAACGGGCAGATCCTCGGCAAATCAGTCCCAAATTTTCAGTGATCCTGAACAGTGGTGATCCTCTTCCCTTTTACTTAAGTGTAATTCTGGAGTTCATCAGACCTAAATTTAAATTTCTTTGATGTTCACAGGGATCCAGCACTGGTTCACCACTTTTTATGTAATGTGAAATTTGCTTAAAATTACCATGTCAGTGCAGTTGAATCTGGAGCATTAAAGTACTCTGTCGATGCTAAGAAAGCTTCATGTATTGGAGTTATCAAAATTGCAGGAATTCATTTTGGCTGGGGAGGAGCAGCCTTTCTCTTGTGGGATCCTACAGAAGTCCAGGAGCATTTCCAAGTAGATATGAGACAAATAGTTATGTGTTAAATATGAAGAGTTACTGTGATCCCTTCCTGTCAATACACTGAATGCAATTTCAACCCACTCTTGCAAGGGCTGTTGCTGTATATCCTTTGCTAGGATTATTTCAGTCATGTAGTCTGACAACACATGTAAACTGCACACTGGCAGTGGTTACGCTGATGTGAGGTAGAGCATGGTGGGGTGTTTGCATTATGTCAAAGGCATTTCCTCATGCATGTTGATGTTGTTCTGATTTAAACACTTTGCAGCTCGGAGTCCAATTTTCACCCACCTTGTTACAAGCTTAAAAGGGCTGTGGACACTGCGAGCTTTTGGGCGGCAGCCGTATTTTGAGACCTTGTTTCACAAAGCTCTGAACCTCCACACAGCAAACTGGTTCCTCTACCTGTCAACACTGCGCTGGTTCCAGATGAGGATAGAAATCATTTTTGTTGTCTTTTTTGTTGCTGTGGCATTTATCTCTATCATAACTACAGGTATGGTAACTTTACCCGAAAACTGAAATGGAACTCTGCTGCTTCTTTTTAACAGCTCAGCTTTAGAAAATTCTGAGAGAAATAAGCTGTTGTGGAATTTAGCATACACTGGAGTCATTGATTTAAGTATGTCATAGTAATAAACAAAATTTAATTAAAATAGGAATAACACCATTATTGCCTACAGTATGATATTGTAGAGGACTCATTAAAGGGATTAATCTGAAAATAATAACTGAAAGGACAAAACTTTTATTTTGTTGATAGTAATTGCTGTAAAATAATCTCATAATGTGAGTTTGTACCCACATTACTGTTCCATCAATGGATGTTGATCACACCTGTATAGCTCAAAGATTTTTAGTAAATAGAAGTTAATGTTCCTCTAACTTGCAAATGGCTAAGACATGAAAATGTTAATAATCTTTTAAAGCCCATAACGTTAGGAGAAATCGTCATCCAGTTTTTTAATTCCCAGCCCATTTTCCTATGTGAAGTTTTGCAAATTCTGTTCAAAATCCCCTGAAAAACGACTCACAACTCCTAGTAAACGCAGTATATGGATGAGAATCACACTATACCTTACTTGTACTTGAAGTGGTGCCCATGATTTGCCAGGTGTAGCCAGTCTCAACAAGAAAAAATTAGGAGTATGATGTCTCAAAAATGTTAATAATTCATTTATGTAGACAAATTCAGCTAGAAATAACTTCAAATACAGTTTTTAATTCACTTTGCTTTTGTTATGTTTGGACATGGTTCTACACCGAACAAGTTTTACACTGAACTTTGTGTGCAGGACTTGTATGCAGTTTCAGTACTATGGTCACTGATGAACAAAAGTTTGATGATTTTATGGAGGAGGTTTTTAAATCTAAGAATATTCAAATTTCTTTCAGCCATATTTCAGTGTTGAAAAGGAGTTATATAAGAGCTTGTAATTTATCAAATATTGTACAGTTTATGAAATGCTATCTTCTATTTCTTGTAGAAGGAGCTCTAGCTCTCCTTACAAATGGAGACACCACACAAATACTTCCCTATGAAAATAGGCACTTACAGTTCTTTTGTTACTAAGGAGACTTCTAGTTCTCTAACCATTCATGGGAAATGATGCTCCCTGTTGTCCTTCTCATTTCTCACTCTGTGTTCTTAGTAGTTTAGGGTTTTTAGAAAAATAATTTCTTGCGTTAGTTGTCCTGTATGTTTTACTTGAGAAAAGGAGTTAAAACACTTTTAAAAAATATTAAAATTTGTCATCTTGGCACCATTATAACCTTTACTGTTATGAATAATAGGCCCTTGGAGCAACACTAAATTCCTTATCTTAATCTATCAGCTTTCATGAGGAATATTTTGCTTTTATTGCTTGCTTTTATATTTACTTATGCAATGAGACATCTATAAGAAAACAGGAGGTTTATTGAAGAAAACTATGTAAGGAATGGAGAAATTATAGAAAGGCATTTGGCTTAAATTCTCAATTCCATTCACACATAGTGAGGTGAAAAATCAACAGTGTGGTAGATTAAATGCTTATATTGTATTGTATGAAGTCATAAAGAAAAATCCCTGGAAAATCCCATGCTTGAAACAGCCAACAATTGGAGCTATAAAATTTGCATCTGCATCTTTGTGAAACACTAAGAAGAACATCCTCTATTTGTGAAAGAAGGGAAAATGTAAGCTGTTTTGAATTTTAGAGTTGCTAGCTGTGTGTGGGGTCTTGGTTAGATAAGAGTAATTTCACAGATTCATGTGTGTTGAAAAAAGGAAAGTCAAATCAAGATTGCAGAGACCTGATTCTGTTTACAGTTTAAGTACCAAGATTCTTCTGCCAAGCAAGATTGGGGTTTCTAGTGAATTCAGCACCAAAGCCAGGTGTTAAACTATGATTAAGCTCTTAGTCCTTTTTATGATTAACAAATCCATGTTTTCTCCATGAAGTAAAAGAGGCAAGAGTATGAATAAGCATCTTAAGTTATACATGCTAATTTTCTGTTTTCTAATGGCTTTTTATTTGGACAGAAAAATTGAATGTGTTTTTCTCTCCACAGGTGAAGGACCAGGTACAGCTGGAATTATTCTTACTTTAGCTATGAACATCATGGGAACCTTGCAGTGGGCAGTAAACTCAAGCATAGATGTTGATAGTTTGGTAAGCAAAAAATGCACGGTGCTGTGCTTTCTTTTGAGGAATTGCCTTATTTTGTTGGTTATGGTTCTGCAGTGAATTATCTTCAGAGTTGAATATTATGCAGGAATGTCAGAAAAGTTTCTCTTCTACCTTTGATAGCAAACTACTGGCTTTGGGATGGCACAAACAAAGTTTTTTCACGATCAGAAGTTTTTCTGTCCTGGAATAGGCAACCGCAAATACTTGCACTTGAGGATTCAGATTGCAGATGCAGCAGTTGATAGGAAAACCTCAAAAAGGCTTAGGGCTGTTTTGCTATATTTCCTTTATTTAAAATATAAAATACATCTTCCTTGGTCTACTTAACAGCTTTGCAAAGGATGCTTTTGAGATTCTTTCACCTGTTATCAATAGTGGTTTTAAAATCTGTCCTTGACTTCCCTGGAAGTCTTTTTCTGGTTTTATGTAAAATGCCCTCGACATAAGACTTTGCAGTCATGCGGTATTTTCATAGGTAGGACTGGCTTTAAAAGAGAGCATTTCACAAGGTTAGCTTCTCATCACCTATTTGTTGAGACATATGAAGCAGACAAGAAGCTCATAGAAGAGTATGTTTTTTCTTACACTTTTCGTCATACATTAGTCCAAATGTATGTTTTCAAACTTTCATTAGTTCAAATGAAAGTTTTAGCTTTTATTTTAAATAATAGTTCTTGATCTCTTTCCACTTCATTCATGCTAGGATTTATTTTGACAGAATTTGTGTAACAAAATACTGTAGTCTTACAAGCAAAAAAAAAATTCTGAGAAAAAAGATCTCCCACATCCTGTTTTACCCACTCTGAACCCTAAATCAGCTTCTCAAGCCCAACCATTTCAGTATTGGAAAACAAAATTTTACTACAGATTTCAGAGTCTCTTAAATCCTGATTAATTGAAATTAATTGCCATATTAAAAATACATAATTGGGGCAGATGGTGACAGGGAAGCAATATTCGCAAGTCTAATGTTATTTTTTTTTAAATAATTATTCAACTAGATTCACCCTGAGGGAAATCATTAAGAGCCTCAGAACAAGGAATTAACCACTTACAGCATCTAAGATCTTGTTTGCACATGTGACTGCTGATAGCTGAGAAAGCTGATGGCCATTCAGCAGTGATTCCCACCCACCAAATGTTTTATGCTAGCTCCTTCTTTGCTTTATTATGAACAGCCTGTCTTGAAGGGCAAGCACTTTGTGAGAGGGTTTCATTGCTGCACCTGCAAGACTTGCTGAATAGTAGTTACATGACTAAAAATGAAATAAAATGCAATGTTGGTAAATCACAGAATTTTTAGGGTTGGGAGGGACCTCTGGAGATCCTCTGGTCCAACTCTCCTGACAAGGCAGGGTCATCTAGAGCAGGTGACACAGGAACTCTCCACATGTGGGCTTTGAATGTCTCCAGAGAGAGAGAGAGAGAGACTCTACAACCTCTGTGGGCAGCCTGCTCTGTTGCAGTCAGAATTGCTGCTAGCATAGTCCAGGGTAAAGAAGCAAAAAGGACCTTTGCACAACATCCACAGATGTTTTATTCAGCCATGTGGTGAGATGTTCAAGTCCCAGCACCCACACCCAGAGAATCTAACTTTGTCTCTCTACAGGGGCCTGGGGGCTGATCTGGTCTCAGGGCAGTACAAAAATGAGGGCCAGTCAGGGAATAGGGAAGGTGTGGCTCAGGAACATAGAAACAGACACAGGAACAGGGGAAGGAGCCAATGGGGTCTAACAGCTTTCTGAGGGAAGCTTCTTGTGTCTCCCTAGACCAGGGAATGCCCCCTCCCCCAGGGTCTCCACGCTGTTCCAGTGCTCTGTCATCCTCAAAGTGAGAAAGTTCTTCCTTACGTTGAGGTGAAACGTTTTGTGTTTTAGTTTATAGCTGTTGCTTGTTATTCTGTCACTGGGCACCACTGAGAAGAGCCAGACAGGATCCAGCTGACAGCAGCCTTTGAGATATTTATGCATTAATGTGATCCCCTCTCAGTGGTCTCTAGACTAAACAGGCCCAGCTGCTGCAGTCTCTCCTCATAAAAGAGATGCTCCAGACCCCAGATGATCTTTGTGGCCCTCACTGGGCCCTCTCCAGTACTCTTTGTCTCTCCTGTGCTGAGGAGCCCAGAACCCAACCTAGCGCTCCAGATGTGCCTCGCTAGGGCCGAGCAGAGGGGCAGGACCTCCTGCTGCCCATACTGCTCCCGATGCACCCCAGGTTACCACTGGCACTCCTGCCTCAAGGGCACAGTGCCAGCTCACAGTCAAAATGTCATCCACCAAGACTCCAAGGTCCTTCTCTGCTAAGCTGCTCTGTAGTAGGTCAGCCCCTACAAAACAACCACAACAGCAACAACCATGTTAATTCACTTGGCTCTCATTTGTAGACTCCATGCCCCGTAAGGCAGAATGTGATCACTTCAAGTATAAAAATCTGTGTACAAACAATGTGTGCGTATTACATGGCTTAATGCAAACTGAAGTTGTTTCACAGGAGCATCAGGAAGTCCTAATGTACAATGCAGAGGGTGCTGGTCACAATAGTGTTTCAATAAAGAAGAACTTCCCCAGAGGGTGCTGGACACAATAGTGATTCAATAAAGAAGAACTTCTCCTTTTTAAAAGGACAGTTGTGTTAAAATGTCACCTATTAGCAGCAATAAGTAACTCCCTTTCCCTTGGAAAGGGAGTCCCTTGGAAAGGGAGTCCCAGGTTGCACTAGACACTTCTGAGTGCTTTGCTCTGATTGAGACAAAGGACTGTGCTGGAGCACTGGTTTTGCTATGTGTTACATTGTATTACTGATAGCCTTCTAAGGTCCATCAGGTTGTAGAGTGGATCCTCTGGACATTGTTTGCCAGTGGATAACTGCTCACCCTCATGACATGAACTTTTAGGTATGCCAGAGGAGAAACTAATAGGTATTGCTGGCAGGATGGCTTTTTTGACATTCAAAAGCTGTTGCTGTGCACAAGCAGATATAAATAGCTTAATGGTGTCAAGATAATAAAACTGCTTCACAGGGTGATACAGATGTATTATTTCTTACTCTGTAGTGTCTGCATTTAGCACTTCCCTCATCAAAGTATTTTACAATTATTTGGCTAAAGATGTTCTGCAGAGGGTAGCCCTAGTAGCTGACTTAGTTATACTCCATTTTTCTCTCTAGAGGTAGCTTGAAGCTCCCCTCAGGACCAGATTGACTAGAACTGACACATCCCCAGATGTCTCCAGTTACAGATATGCACACACCACTCTAGTTGACATCACTCTTGCCCTTCCTTGAGCAGCTATGGTATCTGTGTTTACAAGCCTGCAGACAAGCATGCCTGAGTGAATAGCACATTTGTAGGTAGCAGTCTTTGGCTGTCATATGAGCTGGGGTTTTCTGCAAGTGGTTGACAGCCAAGGGAGAAGCTGGCCAAACAGATGGGTAGGTGGCAAATTTGACTTTATTCCACACAATCTCCATCTTGAACTTTCCATGACACTGGCACACAGATTAAAGAAATCTGAGTTCCTTGGTTGGTTTTTATTTCTACATACACAGACACTGTCTTTGAAGCAATTTTTGTTGTACATGTTTGGCTTCAAATTAAAAATCCCTATTGTCTCCTAATACTCCATAATCATTTAATGGTTTTGGCATTTCGTTCTCTACAGCCCTGATACCTTGTCTGCTCTGCCTTTATTTAAAAATAAACAACCCTGCATACCCCCCTTTCTCCCCTCCAAATATATATGGTCACTCTGACAGCTATCCGTTGCTTCATTTAACGCTACAAATTAGGCTAGATTTATTGTTTCACTTTGGTCATTTCTGCTAATATCCCTTTAGTTTGTTTACAGTCCTTTTCTTCCTATCCTTCTAGGCAGTCTTGTAGTGTTTTGAAATTTTTTTCCTTCATAAGGAAATAGAAATTTTTTTTTCTTCGGTAAGTGCTGCTTTCATAGATAAGCATTAGCTAGTCCCAGTGGCCTATTTTAATGCTTTCTAACCTCTTCTTTCACTGATGTATATCCTGCAGCAGCAGTGCTTCAACTGTGAAGGAAAGTTCCTTTTATTAGGGAAAGAGAAAATGTCATGCTTTTACTGTTGCCAAGATTACTTATATAAGGAGATACAAAAAGAATCTCCCAAGGAGACATTAAAACCCAACTTTCTAAACGTCCCTGTGCCTCACCCTCTACATCAGGGACGCTGAAGAATTAAAGTAATACAGGGTAAAGAAAAGGACCAAATTTAAAAGTACAGCTGTGAAAAAGAATGGTGCTCTTACAGATTATTTTTATTGACTTTTTTTTAAATCTATGACATGATCTTAATATGGTTTATACTACTGTAGGCAGAAGATCTGAGAACACTTAAACACAAGTTTAAGTAGAATAAAATCTGCATCAGAATGGTAGTCCTCAAAGTGAGGTGTTGTTCTTCTGGAAAGCAACATAATGAAAAAAAATCCTTTAGAACATTCTTTTTTCTGCCTGGCTGTGCAGCAGTGTGAAAAAGAGAAAAAAAAAATCAGTAAAAGTTTTAAATGAGCTAGGTATTTCACTTTTGCCGTTCAGAAGAGAAGCACACATCCTATAAGTGCACCCAATATGTAATAGCAGATGATGTGGAACCTCAGTAAAACCATATGTTCTGCCTACAGAAGCAGTTTAGGCAGTCAATGCACAAGATTTTTTTTCCAACATGAACCATTTGGACCAATCTCTCACAGTTCCCTCAGTTGCACAGTGCACCTTCCAAGCAGTGTTTGTGAGGAGGTGATGTCTGGCAACTGAGCCATTGAATACTATGTGTGTGGTCTGAAAAGGGTGACTGCTCTCTTTTTAGTAGAAGATAACACAGAGCCTGATTAAATTCTTTCTATTAGGTTACTTGTAAAATAATTGCTTCCACCTTCTGGAAATATGAACTATATAATTATGAATTTTCCTTCAAAGTTAAGAAGAGTTTAAGTGATATTAATGAGGAAATAAATAAAAGAATTTGCAGTTTTATTAAAATCTCAGTAAAATACAATTAGGCAAGACTAAAAATAGTGTACTATGCTTAGGGATGAAAATAGTAAATATACCCCTTTATTCAAAAGTACTAGTTAAAGAACATGAAGATAGCTGGGACAGTACTGATGGGAATAATGGATAAGAAGCTTGCTGTCTCCTATCCTATACCTGTCATTATGAATGACAGAACATTTCTACCTGTGAAAGGAAGAATGGATATTTTTGTCAAATGTTCCTGACGTGCTACATTCTGCCCAGATTTAAATCATAATTCAGGCTATAGAACAAGGAATTCAGAATTGATTTAAAATTGTTAAACTGTCTAAAATACATAACTGATAATTCTGTCAGAGCTAGGACATTGGGATGAAATTTTCTTTTGTAGAGAAGGGCTTTTCACCCAGCTGGATTCCCAGCAGACATTAGACAGTGTGTAGTGGTATGGCCCCTTGGGCAGTTATGGGGAATCTCTGCCCATAAAAACATTCACAGCTCTTGATGAAGCCAAGAAAGACCTGCATTTCTAATTACTGTATTTGACTATATGACTGTATTTCTATAAAGCTAAGATTTCTGCAGACAAAGGTACCATCAAACACCAATTAAAATAACTGCATGGTCATTATGGGATTTACTATTTTCAGTCAGACAGGGAGAAAATTGTCAGCCTGATTCAAGCCTGATTGAAAATTGTCAGCCTGATTCTTCCTGTTTGTATCACCAAAAAGAGCTGGCATATATATACATGAACATGATGATGACCATGCTTTTCCATCTTGCACAGGGGTTGAGATGGAAATAAGAATTGATAGGCTTGTGTGTTAGCATGCCTTTTAGAACTTCTGTCACAACTGTTTTTCAAGATGCTGAGATATAAACTATGATCCAAGTATTCCCTTGCATTTGCTCCCGCATAGAAAATCTGCCTAACAGCACTTCAATTGGGATTGAAGAGCAAAAAGGAATTGTAACTTATACGTCAAGGAGAAACACTTTTCAGAAAGAATATAAAAGCAGTAAAACAAAGATGTACAAAGGGTTTTCCATGATACCACTAAACAGAAATCTATTTCTGAGAATACAGATTAGAGAACAAATGTTGTTTGCAGGAACAAGCTTTTGTAAAACAAGGAATCTAATTAATTCATTAGTAGGAATGGGGCACTTAGGTATCTGAATGTAAAGGGAAGTCACATCTCCTTCAAGTAAGGATCTGAAACTTTTTTCCTGAACAGGAGAAAATAGGGCATTTTGAAGACTCAAGGACTGCCAGAATGAACAATATTCTCTGACAGTATGTTAGGAATTACAGCCTCTAAAGAACGGACTTTAATGTTAACCCAAACAAGCTGTGTGTTAGAGGCCAAGAAGCAGATAGAGAAGAGAAACTTGACAAAATCAGAGTTACGCTTGCAAACAGCTCAAAAACTGGCTAAATGCTTGATCTTAATTTTCATTAAAAAGGCAGTGTTTAATCTGTGGACTTAAAAGTGGAACAGGAAGTAGAAATGGGATTTATAATATCTGAGGTAGAAATTACATGCAAACCAGCTAGAATCCTGGTTTCCCTAAACTGTACCGTTTGTGGAGGGACACACACCACCTGTGAATCAGTCCATCTAAAATCAGAATCTTCAGCTAGGGGAGATTTGGTTTCTGCAGCTGGACATCTCCCTGAAACGTGTGCAACCAGACTGGAACAATGCCATCCACACCAGGTAGAACAGACCTCACATCCAAGTGTTGAGGAAGAACTGGACGAGAAGCTGGAAATCTTATAATGGCCACCTCAAATAAATAAACAAGCAGGCAGTGGTGGTGGCATGTGATAAAATAACAACTGTCAATTTTTTGTTGAGAAGGAGAAATGAGAAGTCATTGGTACCACCATCAGTTTGTTAGTGTATAGCAACAGTCTTTAGAAACTATTTTTAAGAATTAGTTAAAAATGTGATGCTTATAGATTAGAATTTCTTAGGTTTGCTGACATTAGGGTTGCATCGCACTACCCTCATAACTGTGAGTGCTGATTTATTTTCCAGACAGAAGTAATGTAATAGATCTCATTTGCCTTCAGGAAAGCATTGATTATGGCTCTGTTTCAGGAATTATATAAATGAAGGATATCAGGATTATTACAAGAACTGTAAACTAGTTAATGAGTTGGTCAGAAAGGAAATGTCATTAAGCTGTGAGTATTAACCTGTAGGGAGGCTACTCAACAAAGATTAGATTGCTGACTGAGCTCATTTTAATCTTTTTTAAATGCTCTCAACAAAGTAAAAGAGTGTTGAAGAAATCCACCAATGACACAAAGCTGAAAGGCAGTGTTGGTACAAAGGATCCTGGGACTTTAAATATATTAGGTGACCTCAAATGGCAGCTATTAAATAGATTTCAGTAACAAAAGTGCAAAGACTTGGATTTAGGGACTGCTAAGAACAACCTCAGCAATAAGTGAGAATCTTGTTTAGAAATGGCTAAAATGGAGGAAAGCTTGGCTGACCACCCCTCACTCAAAGGCTGACTGTAAGATGTGACTGTGAAGAAAATAGTGTATGATCCTAGCATGTGTTATTGCAAATATTCTTGGAATAGATAGGGAAGCAGCAATGCATTTGTATAATGTCCTGGTAAAACACCTGTGCTTGTTTGTAAAACACAAAATGCTGTGTGCATTCTGGTAAGACAGGAAAGCTTGATTTGAAGTGGGGAGTTTGGAGAACATATATTAAGAAGCTTAAACCCAGATTTTCTTTAGTCCTGGAGAACAAAGGGTGATAGGATCTAAGGTGTCCCTCCATAAAGGAATGGGGAAAGCAGCTAACAAAAGGAGCTCTTTAGATTTTAAAATTAAAAAAGTTATAACAGCAAACTTGTCCATAAAGTAAAAAATATGTTTTCTGACCACCTGAGCAGTGAAGTTGTAAAGGAGATTGATTACTCATTGACCCTTGACCCATTTAATAAAAAGATCAAGAGGATTCTTTCTAGTGCCATGTTCCTTTGAAAATGCTCCAAGACTGCTACTAGCAACTTCAGTCTAAAGTTCATGAACTACAAGACTTTATTATTTCACCTAATATATATAATTACTGATAAAAAATTCATTATCATGGAACTTCCTAGAATTTTTTTAGACTATAATTACTCATAAGTATTCAAATGTTACTGTTTAATGATCGTTCCTTTTTTATTTAATGCTGCTGCTTTGCACTTTTCAAATCCCATGCAGTCTACCGATCTTTGGAGATCAGTCATTATTCAAAGAACTTCAGGTTTTGGGCAACCCCAAACCTTCCTGTAGGAAAGAGTTTAAGTGATCCATGTTGTTTTCATGATTATACTTTGTTTTCCTAGATACAAGTCCTCACTTTTCAAAATACAATTTTTAAGGTAGAAAGATCTACTATGTCCATTTAAAAAGGAAGCAAGAGGAACCACATGTTGGACCAAAGTCAGTTGTACAAGTGCAATGGAATCTAGAGCTCTAGATGAGAAGCAGTCTATCTTTGAAGATTATATCATGGTACAATAAATTTCTGGGTTACTCATGATAGTAGCTTACACAGAAAAAAAGATTCACTGTTCTGGCTAGAAATTAGGAGCAATTTAATTTCATTTGTTTTGATAGTTTAGTATGAATTACAATTAAAATACTGTTTGTTTTGATTTGCAGATGCGGTCTGTCGGACGAATATTTAAATTCATTGACATGCCAACAGAAGAGACAGAAAGCATTAAGCCACAGAAGAATAATCAGTTTTCAGATGCCCTTGTAATTGAAAACAGGCATGTGAAGGAAGAGAAGAACTGGCCATCTGGGGGCCAAATGACTGTGAAAGACCTTACAGCCAAATATGGTGAAGGTGGACCTGCTGTACTAGAAAACATTTCTTTTTCAATAAGTTCAGGGCAGAGGGTAAGACACTGTTTTATTGTGGTTTCTTCTGACTTCTATTAAGCTTAAGTATAAAATTGTCATAAACCTATTTGATGACTAAAAAGGATTTTGAGTCCCGTAACATTTTCTCAATGAAATTGTTGCAAAAAAAAATATCTTCTAACGTAACTGAAGAACAGAAATGACTTAGGATAAAATACATGTGCAACAGTTTCCCAAGCTGTATTCCTGTGCCTGAAATGCTGCTGCTGTGGAGAGGGGAGCTTGCTGGTGAATGCAGGTGCTGGGGACAGGCTGACCCGACTGGGCAGGGCACAGAAGAATACAGGGTGCCGTGCCAAGGGTAACGCACCGCTGGCTGCGGCCGCTGGAGGGTGGAGGTGCCGTCTCACCCGTGCCATGAGGGCCCTGTGCCACCCTCAATTATTGTACACCATAAACAGCTCTATCCTGACAGGACTGACAAACCTCTCTAATCCTCACGTGTGTTTGGGGCTGTGTTTAAGAAAGGGCTTTAGCTTCAGGACAGCATTTAGGTAGAAGTTTAACACTTTTCTTCAAGTTCATGCTGAAAGCCCATCCTTGGTGGAATTGGAAGAAAGGTTTGTGATTTCCTGAGCTGAAGGCAAACAGAGGAAGAGGAGATTTTAACTGTCCCATGTAAATGAGAAAACAGGTTCAGTGACAGCTCCCTGGCCTTGACATGAGGCACATATTCACTCCTAATTTGGATAGCACCAGTCTTTGCCAGTTTTTTTAGCTTTGTCTGGGTTTACACAAACTGAATGTTTCATCTACTAAGTTTGAGGGCACAAAAATTTTGAACCCAGAGTTCCGACTTCCTGTAGCACCATCCTGAAGGCACTCTGCATTTGAAAGAGAGATACTTGTGACTCCTGGAAGATTTTCTGGTAGATTTTCTTCCTGGTAGATCCCTTGAAGCAGTAGAGTAAGGAAAATAAAAGACACTTTTGTACTGTACAGAGAGGGGGAGAGAGCAGTAAAAACAAAAATTCTTTTCTCAAGGCCTGTAATTCAAGTTTTGTGATCAACCCTGGACTCAGATGCTCCTTAAACTGGAAAGAGTTTGTCTCTACTGTATATGTAGTGCACCAAGAAGGAAACAGGAGTTCTCCTCTGCTGAGGGATGGAATGGAATGGAATGGAATGGAATGGAATGGAATGGAATGGAATGGAATGGAATGGAATGGAATGGAATGGAACACTCATCTAGTCCCACTCCCTTACCACTTAATAGCTGTCCAGAGGTTAAAGCGTATTATCAAGGGCTTTAAGACTTACAGGCTTGGGGCATCAATCACCTCTCTAGAAAGCCTGTTCCACTGTTTGACCACCATGTTAAAGAAATGCTTCCTAATGTCCAGTCTGACCCTCCCCAGTGCAGCTTTAAACCCTTTCCACATATTCTCTCACTGGATCCCAGGGATAAGAGATCAGTTGCCCCTCAGCCTCCTCTCCAAACTAGACAAGCCCATCTTCCTGTTCACTCATCACAGGACATTCCTTTCAGCCCTTTCACCAGCTTTGTTGCCCTCCTCTGGATGCATGCACCTTCACATCCTCCTTAAACTGCAGAGCCCAGCACTGCACACAGCACTCCCAGTGAGGCTGCTCCAAAGCTGAATAGAGTGGGATAATCACCCCTATTGCCCAGCTGGTGCTGATGCTGTGTTTGATCAGCCCAGGATGGGCTTTGCCCTCTTGGCTGCCTGGGCACACAGAGCTGACTCTCATTGATCCTGCTGGCAGCAGCCCCCTCAGATCCCTCTGCAGGGCTGCTCTGCAGCCACTCCTCCCCCAGTTTATACTTGTGCCTGGCATTGCTCCATCCCAGGTGCAGAATCTGACATTTGGATTGTTCAATTGCAGTTAAATACTGCTCAGTGTTCCAAATGATCAGATTTCTCTGCAAGGCCTCAAATCCTCGAGAGAGTCAACAGCATTTCCCAGCTTGGTGTCATCAGCAGCTTTGCTCATGGTGCATTTGACTCCTGCATCCAGATCATTGCTGAATACATGGAAGAGAACTGTCCCTAGGATTGAGCCCTGAGGAGTACTGCTGATGGCAGTCATCAGCCAGAGGTAGCCCCATTCACTACAAGCCTTCAGCCACTCTTCAGTATGGTCACACTACAAAAGCAGCCCGCACTCAGACAGGACAATGTTAGCTGTGTAAACCCAGATGTTGGGAAAGCAGCATCTTGGAGTTTGTTGGTGGTTACTGTAGATATTTGCTTTTTCTGGCAAGAGGTTGGCTTCCCTACAAGGGAAACACAACTTTTACAAAACCTCAAAACCTATATTACTATGTTTCTTCACACCCTAGAGATAAGAAAAATCAGCATCAACTGGGCAGGTAGAGGACTTGTGCAGATGCTTAGAGGTGTCCAACGGGATGATGTCTGCTGTAACCACTGCCTCTGCCCCAAGCCACCCCACTAATCAGAGTTAGGCCCTTTATTTTCAATCATATGAGAATGGAGTAGCTTACTACGGTGATCCAAATGCACTCCCTACTTAGATTTTGGTTTCTGGATATGATTTTGCTGATGAGGGCTTCATGGCAAAGTGAAGGGAAAAGGCACAAAGAGCTGGGCTGATCAATGCAACATAATAGACAAGCAAATTTCTGTCCTTCAGCTAAGGGTAGGCTAAAATATTTTTCATCTAGTTGATTCTAAAAAAAGAAAGAATAGTCTCCCCAGTGTTTGATTCTGCCCTTGCTGTAGGCTTTTATCATTCCCACATAAATGATGTTTGCTATCCCATTGAGATCCATCTGGACTGTTCTTCACTTCTGAGACCTCTAAGGCTTTTGCCTTAGTCTGTGATTAATATGTGAAGAGTATTAAATGTTTGCTTGTATTATTTGCATTGCAGGTGGGCCTTTTAGGAAGAACAGGTTCAGGAAAAAGCACTTTACTTTTTGCATTTTTAAGACTGCTGAATACAGAAGGGGATATCCAGATTGATGGAGTCTCCTGGAACACAGTCAGCGTGCAGCAATGGAGAAAAGCATTTGGAGTGATTCCTCAGGTAATAAGATTATTGAATATTTTTGTGCCTTTATTTTCATTGGTTCTATATCTGTATGTACGTGTATGCTTTGAAGATGTTTGTTATTGTATGCTGAGAAAAAAATCAAACCATAGATTTTGTGAAAAGGGGAGTGGCATGGACAGGTGGAAGGATGCATACTTTGAATTTTTAGGGTTTCTCTTCCTCTCCCCAAGAACTCTTCTAGAAATGGGAAGGTACAGCAGGCTCAAACAGAAGTATTTCCAGCCTGCTTATCCCTGCCTCTCTGAAACAGTTTGCATTTTGATTCAGCATAAGTTAGTGCCACCTGAAGAAAAATATACAATCAGTGTTCTCAGCTACTGTTTTCTGAAGCTCTACATCACATATTATGGTTAACATGTGGACACTGCACATTGTGTGCTTTCCCTGGCAGACTGGCAGCAAACATGTAAACCTAGGGCTTCTGAGTCTCTTGCCAATGTTCCTGCCACTGCACAGCATCTTGTATCAGTTACAGATGTGCAGTAACACTGATACGTGAGTCACACATATTGACCATCTCTTCTTTGACAGTTATACATCAGATAGTTCTTCAGTTTCCAGACATACACAATGTCCTCCATAACAGTATTCATTCCTTTGGAAATCCTGTGACTGTGGCAGACTAATTCAAGTAACACTTGATGGCAATCTTACCAATGAGTCGCTTGTTGTATCAGGCAGCAGTGGGAGACCGACTGCAGATCAGCCTGCCACACTGGGAGGGGCCAGGCAGCCTGTCCTGCCTTTATCCATCCATCCATCCTTGAGGGTGGCTACTAGCCCCAGAGACTGAAAAATATGGTTTGATCCCCAGTCACCTTGGATGACCTGCTCTTTGACACACCCACAAAGGAGTGGGCCAACCAAGGTGCCCAAGCAGCTCTTTTTAGCTGTTAGCTGTCAAACCCTAATTGTGCAACTCCCCATCCTGCCCCCACAGTAAAGCTGTTTCCATCTTGTTGCTGTAAAGATTTGATTTGGTCCCTGATAGTTTCCCATCTGAAAAATGTGGCTTTTGTCTTAGAAATCTGGTGATTGTACGTGTAGTATAAAGCTGTTGTTGCAGTGACTACGTGAGGCACTTTAAAATAGTAGGAGAGACTCTGGGACAGACAGACAGTGAAAAATAAAAATGCCCTAAGTTTTACAGCTTGGGTCACTGTTAAAAGACACTGAAATATTCATGCTGGAAGAAAAATGGCCTTGATTTTGCAAACACAAGGAGGACTCAGAATTCAATTTTTCAATGGGATGATCAGTTTTGATAGCTTTCCTCTTCCCTTTCAAATATATTATTCCATGGTAGCCCAAGTGGCATTTATTTAGAGTAGGCATACAAAGCAGGCACAACTTTCTTTTCTTTGTGCATTTCATGCTCTGAAATTTTCTAGAGGCAGCAATTTTTAGCACTTTGACCTTGTCAGAACAGACCCTTTCTTCCCTGCCATGTTACACCCTTAACAAACCAAGCCTAACAGAGCAGTGTTGAGTCCACGTGTTGCATTAATTTTTTACCTGAGCTCTTCCTGTCACACACTGCCTGCAGAGCTGAGGCTTGCTTGGCAAGCTGCCATTTGGTAACTGACTTCTTGTCACCACTTCTGTCCTCTCTTCAACATTTTCATATCTATCTATTCCTTTAAACTTTTATTTCTTTATTGCAGCTGGTTCAGTTCTGCAGAGTAATTGTTGTTTGCAAGTATGACAAAAATGTCCCCCATTCAGATCAAGGGAGCTGCGCAGTGAATTGCATGTGCAGCTGCTTGTATTTAATTTAGAGGACAGGTATGTTGTACAGCTGTCTTCTGAAGCATGGCTGTACAGGATGAAGGATGCTCTTACCAGTAAGGTATGTCTGCACTGGAAAATTTTCCTATAGAGCCAAGTATACATTTCCATATTGGAAGGGGCTTCCTTATCTCTCTCATAGTCATCTTTTTGTTCTCAGCCTGTTGCCCTTTGGGATGTGGTTGCCCACCAGAATTTCTGTGTTCCATCTCCAGCTGTGCTTGGGAATGCATGGACTGAGAAGTAATCTGAATGCTTGGTAACAAGCAGTCTCATTGTCTCAGTGAAAATATGAGGGATAATTCTTGTAGCTGAGCACTCACTATAGAGTCACTAATGGTATAGAAAATATCATTCTGCAGCCATCAGCAAAATGCAAGAGACATTTATTACATGAGCATATAACTTGCCCTTCTGCTAGTGAGGTGCATTGTTAGTTCATTGTTAAAATTACACATTTAGTTCACATTTGGAAGTCCCTGATACATGGATCAATGCCAAATAATCCCAGCCCTCCATTCTCTCTAAGGTCATGAGAGTTGCCAGCCTGTTTGCATGCTTCAACTCACAGCACTTGTCCCAATGCCTTGGCAAAGAACTGCACATTATGCCTTAAAAGTTCCCACATTCAGAACAAAATGAAGTTTTCAGCAGCACTTTCCCAGCAGGAAGGAGAAATTGCATATGCCACCCTGCCTTTCGCAGCAGAACAAAGGGAGCCTTTTGTTCTTTGCCATTCACCTAAAGCTTCAGAATGGAAAAAAAGTTGCCTTTCCTTTCCTGGGAGGCTCTCCTACAGCAAGACCTGGATATTCACTGTCTCCAGGAGAGGCTTCGCCAACAAAAGGAGAACGGAGTTCTACCTGAGGCATGCTTCCTCCTGAAAATTTTCCAACACTCTCCTTCACTTCCTTAACCCTAAGTTTCCCAATTTAGTAGAAAATAAGTGCTTTTCCAGGGTGGGAACTTCACTAAAGCACCACCACATGGCACACAGAGTCCTAAGACTCTGCTCTCTGCTCCATGCAGGCTGTGCTGGAATGACCTGCAGGGTGGTCAGGGATCACACTGAGCAGAAGCAAAGGTAAACCCCTTGTTTCTTTTAGTATCTCAAATCTGGCTGCCATGCCTTGTAGAATTGTGAAGGGTTAAATGATATAAAACATATTTCCTGAAGCACTCACAAGGAAGTTCCTTGCTGTAGCTTCTCACATGGCTGTGCTGCTGAAGCCCAGCCTGCCCAACACTGCTCCTACAGGCTGTTTGTCCTTCTCCCAGAAACAATTGCTCCACTCACACCAGGCTGTACTTTTGCACCCATCACCTCTTCTTCCTGAAGAAAGGACAGGCCTTTCTGATGATTCTCCTGCAGGTATTTGCCCACCACAGTTCCAGAGTGAGGATTTCCAGCTGAATTTGGCTTCAACACAGTAAGGCTTTAAAGCCTGGGTCCTCATGCAGATTGCATCCTGAAGTATTTAATGGAGTCAGATTGAGGGCATGCCTTCAGAAATTTGTGTTTGAGGGGAGAACAGGAGACCTGCAGTTGATTTCCAGTTAAAACAAGTGATGAGAGACCTGAGACCCATGAGGTGCTGCTAGCTCTGATGAAGGGCATGACTTCTGATGTTTTATTTAGTGTTATTCCATGCATCCTGGTGGATCTCACAGTTTTCTATATGTAAATACTCCATATAGAATTAAAATCAAGCTCAACATGGAGAAAAACTTTTCTAGAGTTTGCAGGACTTCCAGCTGACAAAAAAATTGCTTTGCTCCTTTATTTTACTGAAGAAGTGAAATTTTGCAACTTTTATCTTTGTAGTTCCAGTTTTTCAGCAGCCGTCACATTCTGTTCATTGTATAGGTCTGTCTGTCTGTCTGTCTGTCCATCCGTCCGTCTGTCTGTCTGTCTCCAGCACTATTTCTCATACCCTTCAGGCCTGCTTACTTTTGGAGGTCATAGCTGCTTTGTGGTGTGCCAGCACACTCCTGCCTGGTGCAGCTGCTGAGCAGGGCCACTTCCCACAGAGAGTCCTGCAGGGCACTGGGATGAGGCAGCATCACCATGGTGGGGAGTGCCTGCTGCACCAGAGCCTGGCACAGAGCAGCTGGGGGGGTTAATCAACAACCCCTCATGCTCATTCTGGACAGTATACAGGTTGAACCCATACATCATATGTTCAGTGTTGCCAGGGGCACAGCACTTGTATTTACCAGAAAGCTCTATGGGAGGCAGATGTTTTGTCCCTAAAGGACGCTTATGAAAACAAATCCTCTAACTCTGCATCTGGTGCTAAAGCATTCACACAGTAACTTGATTTTACTTTGTGTTGATATTGCTGTTATAACACAGGCACATTTGTCCTCCAGCCCTGGGGCATGTGGGAGTAAGAGTCCATGGGTCTTGCTGAGGACCTGCACACAGGTGGCAGCAGCAGCTTCTCACAGCCAGGATACTCTTCCTCCTTAGCAGCCTCTTGTCAGCTGATCCTTAACTCCTCTGTGAGCCTTTCCTTAGGTACGCTGGGGTCTTGATTCTCCACATACCACATGAATTGCTTAGGAAGCTTATTGCCCCCACACACCAATACACAGAGGCTGTCGCCACTAATGGGGATTAATGCCCTTCAGAAGGGTTGATTTGCAATATTTGGGGTGGTCAGAACATAAACATGACCATATTTATGTTTCTGAATGTTTTGCTTGTGGGTGGATGTCAGGTCTAAGAAACTGTTTGTTGTATAATCTCACCTACTGTCATCCTGTGGGAATTTTAACAAGTGACCAAGTAGGAAATTATTCCAGATTTGCTGCCAGTCTACCCAGACATCGATTCACTCTTCCAATGCTCTCCTTATTTCTGCTTCTTCCATATTTATGAACAATGTAAGTCCTTCATATTCACTTTTGGGTGTTTTTGTTTCACTTTAGACTTCAAGTATTTAAGAATGTGGAGGGATTTGTTTCTGCTTCTCTTCAAGCAGACCCTTAACTGCGCAGGTCACTCATATGGTATTTACCTAAGTGAACCCTATATGGTTTCTAATGAGCTGGGAGGAAGGAGGTGTTGAAACGGAGAGAGAAGTACCAGAATTCAGGACAATGAAATATTTACTTTGTGGGGATGAAAATCCAACCCTGCTTTTGGGAATAGCTTGCTTTTAGTGCCCTGCTTCTTGAAAGCAGAGTAATTAGAAATAGCAGCAACTTCAGAGGAAAGTTGTACCCCTTATTGGTCTGCCTGGTGCACTTCAGCAGGAATGTTTTTCAGCCCTATCTTCTTTAGAACTGGTTTGTTCAGTTAACTATTCTTTAGCACTGAGAAATGAAAACATGCATTCCATTAGTTAAATGTGTGGGGCTCAGAGTGTGAGCAAACCCACGTCTGACACTGTTTCCACAGCACTGCTATTTCTACCACACCCACTCCTTAGAAGAACGTAATCCTGCTGCAAATATGTCACCCCACTCATGCCACCTAACCGGTGCAGGGCATGGGAAAAGGACTGTGCTGTACTTCACTGAAGCTTTCACTGTTATTAACAATAACAGTTATAAGGGACTCTTTCCCCTTTGTCCCTACAAAAATTACTTCAGTGATTAATTTTTAGCTGAGTGTGGTTCTGCAGTTCTGTCAGTGTATTGTTTGCCATGTGTTGAAGGTATCATTGCACTTAAATCCACCCCATTGAGTGCACAGCACCACAGTGCAGCTGCTTTTCTCCTGTGGTTTCTTAAATTAGTTATATCCTTTTCTTTTAAACCAAATACGTTGGCAATGGCATTCATATCTTAATCTAGCAAATTAATTAATGTAATTTATTTTCCTCTGCAATGTTTACACTTTTAATTAATAATAATTAAATGATTAATGTAAATGCATGTATAAATCACTTTGAAATCTGATGAAAGAATGCCAAGTTCCCAGGCCGGGTCAGATGGAAATCATGGTAGACAGGCCAATCTCTGGGAGAGCACTTGCTAAGTGTATTCTCTCTTATTTTCTGTTGGTACAGCTAGTTCTCCTCTGCTTTTGGTAGTGTTTGACTACCAAGACTCCAGGAACTTACGTGGCTATGAATCACTGGCATTTCAACATATTTTCTCTAAATAAATACTTTGTTTAGAAAGACAGGAGAAAATAATTGTCTCAATTTTTTCCCCTTGGTATTTGTTGCGTACGTACACAGAAAGAGCAAGCAAATGGTAATATTTCTCAATAAGGCACTTAAATTCTTTGAGAGCAAGTTCTCCCTGCTACAAGCAGTGGGTGTACCTTACAGCATAGAAAAAACCAGTTTCTTAAATGTCCTACGGCCTCAGTGTCCCTTGAAGAATCTAATTTCTCTCAGAATCCACCCCATGTAAAAAGAGATTCAACAAATATTTAATTTTGTCTGAGTCACTGCTTCTTGAGCTACAAAATATGTATCTAAGGTATGATGGCTGAAATCTGCTTGCCTGAACTGATGGGGGAAGCAGAATGGAGTAGCCAACTTCAGCTGGAGAAGGGCGTGTTCTCTCTCAGTGCCAGGAAATGTGCATCCTCTTCCTCTCCTGCAGTGGAACGGGGGCAGGGGCAGAGCAGGAGCCAGCACAGCCCGCGGTGTCCGGTGGGGAAACTCACCCAGCGGGCTGGGGCTGCTGCAGCCATGTGACAGTGGGACACAGGGATGGGGACATGGTGAAACGCCAGGGAGCAGAATGATGCTGAGATGTGAGTTTGGCTACAATTTATTAGAAAATGAAATTCATTGATGAAAAACAGCTTAGGACAACGCCCCTGAATTTTGACAATAATAAGCAATAATAAGTGTGCTGGTTTGACCAGCCTATGGTGCAAGCAGGACTCCTCTCCTCTTCATGAACTGAAGATTGAGTATTCTAAAGGGTGGTGCTGGACTGAGAGTTGGTGATTTTGGGGGAATGTATTGCATTGGGAAATTTGGTGGGGGAGGAGGAAGAAAGTGCTTTTGTAAGGTTTTTTCATTTTTTCCCTTATTTTTTTTTCTTTCTTCTTTTCTTGTAGTTTAGTTAATAAAGTTTTCTTTATTTCTAAGCTGGAGCCTGCTTTGCTTATTCCTGGTTGCATCTCACAGCAGACACCAGGGAGAGGGTATTCTCATGGGGGCACTGGCTCTGTGCCAGGCCTAAACCATGACATTAAGCAATAGTTTTTCCTCTCTAAGCAAAATTGTGGAAACACACTTTAGGTTTATAATTTTCTTTTGGTCTGTTTGAATGTATTTCACATAGTCAAGAATCAAAAATAGTTTTAAAATGTTTATTTCAAAATGAAAATGCAGGAAATGTTTTATCCTGAAAACTGCTGAAGTCTGGGCTTTGCTGGTTTTCAGGCAAGTTTGGCTAAGATTTTGTTAAAATAATTGCCAAAATCTTAATAAATAAGCATTTTCAAAATCACTTTTTTTGGAAAAGCATTTAAAAAAAATTAATAACCTGCCGTTAGCTCTATCTGGTAATTGCAGAAGGTTGTTCTTTTGTCTGTATGCTTCACAATTTCCAATGTTTTATACAATGTTTCAGGTTATCTATCTACCTGTGTCTGTATGTTTTTTTTCTTGCAGAAAGTGTTCATATTTTCTGGGAGTTTTAGGATGAATTTGGATCCTTATGGGCAGTGGAATGATGAAGAAATATGGAAAGTTGCAGAGGAGGTAAAGCCGTTCAGTGTCATTTGTCTCCCTCTGGTGATGTGGTTGCAGCCGGGTGCTGTGTAGGTCTAATGATTGCCATATTTTACATTTATGTAGAATCTTAAGAAACAAGGGCAGGGGAAAGGTCATGCTGTGCTACAAACCATATCTATTATTCTTATGTAAATAGTTAGTTCGCTTCTCAGGCCAATGGGAAGCCAGCTGGGAGGAGCTCTCTTCTCTGACAAGGGATTCAGGCTTTTGTTCTACTTGTGTCATGGAGCTTCCTGTGCCATGGAAAATAAGAGTCATGGAATGTTAGAATTCCGAACCTGAAGGTCGGCTTCTAATATTTTGTTGAGTTTTCCACAACATTATTTTTTCCAATTCCCAAGCTTAGGGGCCAAATTCTGTTTCCATGTTGCACTGGTGCCACACATTGCAGGTGTCAGGTGCCACTCTCGGCTCTGACAGTGCTCCATGGGTTGCAGAGGTGTCTGTAATGCCCAGGAAAAGTCAGGTGAGCATTACAGGAGGCAAAGGGCTGCAGCCCAGAAAGTGGGTACCTTTCCCCAAGGTACAGATGACCTAATTAATTCAGAGCTAACCATACATTGGTGCCACTTCCCTTCAATACAAGTCTCAAGTATCAAAAAGTCCTTACAGGTGTGGGACTTAATCTGAAAGCTTCCTCCTTTCCCATCCAGGAGGTTAACTCTGCCTCTGCTTGCTTTCTTGGGTTTTTCTAATTTCTTCCCTATATTTGGAAAAGAGGAAAGCAGACACATTCTGTAATTTGCTATGAAATGAAAATATAATGACATTTTTGTTTAGATGGTGTGACAGCAGCTTTTCAGACAGCCCTAGTGGAGGCAACAGTGTGCTCAGTGCTGTTTCTCTGCTTCTCTGAGGCTCAGGCACAAAGGATCAATATCCTCTTTCTTGAAGAAGATAAGCTCTCCTGCTTTGGAGGATTGTTTTTAGTGTGTTTGAATTGAGCTTGAGATTTTAAAGAGCTAAACCTGATTTACAATGGTGTGAAAAAAATTTTATTTTGAAGTGTTTATCATTAAGGAGTTGGGCAAATCTGTATTTGATATGGAGGTTTTCATTGCACGGGCAAGAATGCAAAGCAAATAAAAAAAAAGAGCTGTAATGCTTTTTACTAGGAGTGATTGGATTGTTTACCAAGTTAATGCTCTTGAAGTCTGGCTCAGCAGTGAGTCAGTGTAACTTTGGGAGCACGGCACAGAAATGAGCTGTCAGCTTATTCCAAACCCATGTTGACTGCTGAGAATTTAGAGGATCCTCCTGAGATCAGCATCAGCTTTTTACACTCCTTGCAATCAGCTGCAGAGAACAAGGCTTTGTCTGATGTTGCATTTTTTATTGCTCCCATATTTCAGCACCTGAATCTGTCAGACTTGTGTTGACTTGTGAGCTTAAGTCTTATTCCTGCAGTCAGCTGTCTGTCTGAACCTATGGGTACATGGAGAGACCTTGTGCAGTTTTAAGAAGAAAGGACCTTTTCCATCCATTGAATGCAGAATTTCATTAAGGACACAATGTGCGTTCAAAAGAGAACAAGGAACAAAACACTGGTCCTAATTTGCATAAAAGTCAAAGCACGAGCTCTTCACAAACACAACACATATACTCATACATCACAGTTTAATTTTGTTTCCATGCAAAATGAAACCCCTTTGTAGGAATTCCAATTTTTTTTTTTTTTTTACCTGAGATGCAAATTAGTTGCAGATCAGTAATATTTAAAAAATCCAAGGGAGGTGTCCTTTATAAATTTCTGGAGTTTCATTACATTTTTGTAGTGTTTTATAGAGCCATGCAACTCACATATATTTCCTAGTTTTCATATTTTGTAAAAATGTCTCCTGAAACTCTGCTGATAAGGCCAAGGACCATAGTTGGTATGGATCTGTGGAAGATGGAAAGCTTTGCTTGGAGGTGTAAATCTCACAAGGAGAGTAAACAGGAGCACTGGAAGAAACAGTCAGAAAACATCTCCTGGGCTGGACTTTGATTTCTGGTCCAAAGGCAGCAGCTTTACTTGGCATGGGCACCTCTTTAAACACTTTGTCACCAGTGCCAGAGGGAAGCCCCTTGTGCCTTTAGTATAACTAAAGTGCACAAGACCTTTGGGGCAGCAAAAGGAGCACCTGGAAACACTGTCAGAGCTGTAGAGACAACGACCATGGTGACTGAAGTTATTTTCTGTCGTTATAATGTAGCATATAAATTTTGGTCATTTATTTTTAAACTCCTAGTAACCAAAGAGGCCTGTTTTCCTTTCAAAAATCACTTTCCGTAGCATTTAGAATGATGTAAATGATTACCACAGTCAGCAGTAATTGTCTTGCCAACTTTTTTTTTGTGTTCTTTTTTCTCTGGCAGGTTGGGCTGAAGTCTGTAATAGAGCAATTTCCAGGCAAGCTTGATTTTGTTCTTGTGGATGGAGGCTGTGTCCTCAGCCATGGCCACAAGCAGCTGATGTGCCTTGCCCGGTCAGTTCTCAGCAAAGCTAAAATCCTGCTGCTTGATGAACCAAGTGCTCACCTGGACCCTGTGTATGTTTTGTTCATTTGTTCTGTGTTGTTCTGTTAGTATGGAATAGGAAAACCCATGAGGCAGCACCCTCTAAGGAGATCTTTTGTAACTTGTGTGGCCTATTACTAAGCCTGATTTCAGTAATGCATGTTGGTAATTCTGTGCAGAGGGCCAGGGAAGCCTGGTTACAGCTTTACTCTATGGCTGATATGTTCTTTGACAGCAGAGGTGCTGCTGAGGCACCACAGAGCTGTGTACCTGAGCAAAGCTCTACAACCCACAGTCAGACTGTTGGACATGAGTGTTATGGGCCTGTGCAGTTATGGGCACGCACACTGCATTGTTTGTTTGCCTTTCAGAACTTCCCAAGTGATCAGGAAGACCCTGAAGCACGCATTTGCCAACTGCACAGTGATACTCTCCGAGCACAGACTGGAGGCAATGCTGGAATGCCAGAGATTTTTGGTGAGCATTTCTCATGGGCTCACTTACTGCTCTCTCACCACATTCGATGAACATGCAAAACACACCGAGTGGAAATGATGTTTTTCTGCATTGATGGGGGTCATTCAGGGCAGTTAAGCAACCTACTCACTAGCAGAACTGCAGCAGGCTCCTGTTTGCTCCTTCACCTGATCTGTGACAGATGAGCTGGATCATTTTCTGGAGGAGCAAGAAGGAAAGTTTCAACCAGAAGGAAAGTTGTGTAGATTATCCAGCTGCTGATCTAGCAGCTGGCGCCTTATATTTTTGATTGGCTCAGGAGATTCAGAAAAATCTCAGCATCTCACAGTTTTACAATTGCAAATGCAGAATCAGCTACACTTGAGCAATAGGAGACTGCCTGGGGAAGAGGAGTTTCATAGTATTTGATGATCAGAATTGCTGACTTCTTTAAACAAGCCATGTAAATATTGCGTTCACATGTAATCAAGGGGAAAAATTACCAGAGACCTAGGGTATTCCCTTTGTTACATAAAAATGGTTAGTAAAGAAAAAGCAAATTATGCAAATTGTTCTTAAAAATAAGGTTCTTCTCTCTTCCCAAGAGTATTTTTTTTTCACTCTTCTATGAGAGGGCATCTAAATTTTATTAGCAGAATGAAACATGGTTTTTGATGTGTATTTGATTGGATGCATTAGCACAGCAGGAGGAACAGTGCCTGGAGTTAAAGCAGGCTAGTCAGAAGGCAGGTTGTACATCCCTTTGGATATGCTGCTCCTCGGTGTGTGCTGGCCTCAGCCTCGCCCCCAGCAGGCAGGCAGGCTCAACTATGAAAAGGCTTTCCACCCTCCAGACCACATTTTAGCAACAGAGATGCTAAAAGTTATCTCCTGTGAGACCTGTGCCCTTACCAGAGATGTGCTGACATTGCAGTGCCTGCGAAGGAGCCTGATTTTTCCTTGGCTCCTGCCTGACAGAGAGACTGGCACAACCCTACAGGGTAAACTTATTGTCTCCTTCAAATAGAGGTGAGCAGTGCTTCCTTGTTTAGTGAGAAGAGAGCAAAGAAAAGCTGGCACCTTGCTGGCAGCCTCCTCTCTCTGCTTGTGATAGAAAAATTAACCCTTTCTTAGCTGGGCAGTCTAGCAGTGCCAGGGAAACGCCAAGGTACTGGGAGACTTCAATAAAGGGACTCAGAGTTAAAACCAAGTCTCAAGGAGAAACCAGCCAGTGCAGCAGCACTTTGTAATTTGGACAATAGACACCTTTTCCATGTGTTCAAATTTTAATGCATGTTTTTGTGCTTTTAATTAGAAACTGCAGACTAGAAATTAGAAATTGTTAGAAGATGTTTGCCATGTTTTCATGTCTCTTCCCTGCTCCATTAGTTGCTTTAGCTGAATTCTGTCAGCACCACCACTGCTCATCTAACAGAGTGATGTTTCTCCAGGTGATTGAGGACAATAAGCTGAGGCAGTACGAATCCCTTCAGAAGCTGCTGAATGAGAAGAGCTCCTTCAGGCAGGCCATCAGTCACGCTGAGCGCCTTAAGCTGCTGCCAGCACACCACAGAAACTCCAGCAAACGTAAACCCCGACCCCAAATCACTGCCTTGCAGGAGGAGACAGAGGAAGAAGTGCAGGAGACAAGACTGTGAGAAGCTGTGGAGACCTTTGTGGAGTGAATGGTCAGCAGTGACAGGACCAGCACTTCTGAAGCTGCCTCAGCCATGCACAAATTCAGCCTTCCAGGAGGTGTTTACTGAAGCAACCACATGAGCATGTGGGAATTGCTTCCCTTCTGTGGTTAATCATGTGCAAGTTAGCACACTCTTTGAGGCTTTGCCACTTATAGTGGTAAAACCAGATTTCCTTTGGAAAGCTGCTCTCACTGGATACAAATGAGATGGCAAGCAGAAGTAACCTGCCTAGCCTGACACAATTGCTTCAGAAAACCTTTAGAAAGGTTCTTGCTGGGGTGAGAGGACTAGACAGCAGGAAGAATGTGAAAAAAAAAAATCAAACCTGTGTGGAAAATAGAAAAATCAGTATGTAAAAAACTTCTGTGGATTCACTTCCTGCAACTGAATTAAGGGACAATATCAGCAAGGCACACAGAAAACTTCCTCCTCTTTGTTTTCCATGCAGCAACTGAAATTTCAGCTTAGCAGGAAAGGCCAAATGCCACATGCATAGGTGAAAATGAAGGAAAAGAGGATATTGTCTTGGAAGCCAATCAACATCTGTCATGTCTCCACAGTTAAGGGAGAATTGGTATTTCCTCTGAAAACCTAGGAGACTGTTAACCTGACCCTGCACACACTCACAATTGGATGAGTGCAGGCTGACATCAGTATCTAGCAAAAGGTAGGACTCCTGGCAGTGAACCTGTAACAGTCTGTATAGGTCTGGCATCTTTATATGCTTTTTACTTTGGCCTAATGAAAAAAAAAGGGGGGAAGAAACCTCTCAGAAGTAGACTTTAATAATGAAATTAATTTTTATACTCTTCTGGTTTGCAGTTTTATTATGGAACTGAATGTTCTCTAGGATATTTTATTTATTTTAATATTGTTTCAAACTTTTGCTAAGGAAATTATGTATTTTACGAGTGATTACATACTATAAAGAAAAATATATTTGTACAAAAAGTTTTATATTTGGATTGTTGCAGGGATATTTTGCTACTAGACTTTGATGTCTCATTATGCTAGAGCTGTTGAAAACGAGGGCAGCCCCAGAGTTTGGCCAGGTACTGTCCAATGCTGTTTTTGTGCACTAAAGTATTCTAGTGATATACAGGTGTTTTAGATTATTTTTTTCTTTAAATAAATTTTTAAAAAGAGAAACCTCCTGTATGACACATTACAGCCCTCCCTGCCCCCCTTAGTGGGGCAGGCACTGGGGACTGAATCTGCTACTTCCACTTCAGTCCTTGCTGCCTACCACAAACACGGCTATAATTTTCAGCAGCAGCTCTGTCCTTTGGGGAGGCGGCTGGAAGCGCGGCGCGGGCGGCACTAGGTGGTGCTGCGGGACTCAGACGCTGCGGCGCGGCCTGCGCTAGGCCCGGCTCCCCTCAGAGCCCGAGCCCTGCAGCTGCGAAAGGCAGCACAGGCAGGGCTCGGGCTAAACTCATTCAGGCTTGGTCTAAACTCCTTTAGGCGTCCAGGAGCAGCAGCTGGCCTGGGCTGCCCCCGGCTGGGCGCTGCTGGAGGCGGCGCTGGGTGCGGTGGAGCCCGCAGGCAGCGGGGCTCACTCTGGAGCTGCTCGCCCTGCGTCCCGCTGGTTTCCCCTCTAGCTCTGTCCTCCTCTGCAGGCCTTCTGGCCTTCATTATACATTTCCCTTGCAAATATTGGCGGTTTTTTCCCTGCCCTGTCCCTCATACTGTACCTTTATGCTTGTCTATCTTTAGCACTTACCTGGGTCTCTTTCTTTCTGTGGGGGACACCTTGTGCTGCCTGATTTTCTCCACAAAGCAGTGCCTCTTGCTCACAGAGCATTCTGCATACCCTTGGGTCTCAATTTTGCCATGCCACTGTTTCTTTGCCACATTCATAACAATGGAAAACCAACTGTGTATTGAAGTAGCATCACTTTTGAACCCCATCTCCACTCCCCTTATCCCCTCAAACTGTTCACCTCACACTGTTTGGCCCTTTTCTGACATAGTCAGCTCTCCATTTGTATAAATCTTTACAGAGTATATGGCCAAGGCTGGCTGGGAGGCCAGGGCTGCTGAAGTGTGGCCAAGTCTAAGGAGGCGTGCCAAGGGTTGCTCTTGTTCAGGATGTTACTCAGAGTTACAGCAGACACACCAAGTGGGGGAGTTTATAATCTAAATAAACAAGATGGTCAGAAAGATCAGCAGAAAAGAACGGCTGTCATTAGAAGTGGTGCATGCTTCAGAGCTTGCGAAACTGTTAATGTTTTGTGTCATTGTCAGAGTTAGAAGGTGGTAGGTAAGCTGAATTCAGCAGAGGAGGATACATTTCAGGAAAGAAAACAATAAATACAGCAGGAGCATGTAGCAGATGGGACACATAGAAGTTGCTGATACACACATTCAGAAGGAGGACTTTGAAGGAAAAAGGAAATCAGTTGACTGATGGCCTCCACCCTGGGCTACAACACTCACTGAAACAGTTTCTGCCATCAGTGCCCAGCTCCCACCATCACACTGCCTGTCCCAAAGAGCCCGGGCAAGATGCTGCCCTCTCAGGGCAACTGAGAGGAGAGTGTGCTATTTCGTTCAGTCCCAAACCACTGCTTCAGCTCCTCTGGAGTTCAGGCTGGAAAAGGAGGTAAGTTAGTACCAGCCTCCATGAGGAGGACGACACAGCCTCTCCTTCCCAACACAGGTTGAGCAGAGCACGTTACCTTCTAGAGTAAGTGTTCTTGTACCTGCTGTCAGGGGGTGACAGCTCCCAGGGATGTTTGCCTGAAACTAATCTGGGAAGTTGCACATGCTGTTCGTGATGGAAAATGGAACACAAGAGAGAAGGGAGAAAATAAAAAAGAAGCAAATGAGGCCATAAACAGTGGAAGAACAAACAATGACCTTCATAAACACAGGCTGAGCAGTACTTAAGGGAATTTTTCTTCTCATGTGCTTTGCTTCGCATGCATATGATGAAACAGATATAAAAAATACTCTTACCAGAGCACTTTTTCATTAAAACCACCTATACAGAAATGTGGGTGTGTACAACATACAGCCACAGAGAAGAGCATGCTGACTTTAATACTAGGTGTGGAGATCTCATTTTGCAGCCTGCTAACAAAAGAACTTGAAAACAGATTCTGTAGCTGTCCTTAAGCACAATGTAGAAGGCTGTCCACACTGCTATTACAGCACTAAGAAGCTCTTGGGAGAGCAAAGGCTAAGCATGGATAGCCTAAACAAACTTGAACTATGCACACTTATCAATTTTCATAAATCTTATATACAAAATAACTGCACAACGTAGCTTGATAATTGTCATTAGTGGGAACTGCTCAGTATCTCACTGGAGTCAAACAAGCCTGCTATCCCAACAAACAACTTTGTTTTCACAGTTGCTTAACTAGTGTCTTACCAGCTGTGCTTTATTCATTAAATATCCATTTCCAAAGTCTTTCTAAAAATCCACCTCCTCCAGTTTTGCAAGACTCAAATCTCTCAGGCTGTTATTTCAGAGCTGCTAAACACCTGATAGCATTTACACTTTTTGAATTCTATCTACCCTGTTTAAGCAACATGCTTAAGTAATTTTTTAGCAACTTTAGGCCTTTTAAAGCATTTTCTTGTATTAATTGTTGTTAATTGCTGGAGGTAATTTCAGAACTACAAAATTTGTTTTATTTTATTTACCTAAAAAATGTTCTGGTGATTATTTTTTTCCTCATTTTTCCATTATAGATTTGGTATTTTTGGTTTATAATTACTTGGCTATGATTTAACATTTGGAAAAAAATCCATACAACTTTAGAACTGATGTACAATTGTTGATTAATGGACCATTAGTTGCTGTCCAAAAACATCTTGCAAATTAAGCAATACAATGCAATACAGTAATTAGTTTCCTTTACAAACCCCCGTGTTCTCTAAAATCAATTTCCTGTTCCTAGGATAAACAATATTTATACTAAGTTCATTACCCAGGGCTCACTTCAACCTCAAAATACACCCCTTGTAAAATGCAGCCAGAGGTTTCTGAGTGATACTACAGCCCAGTACTACCCTACCTTGTGCTCCCTTAAAGTCATTTCTTCAAGTTTCTTGAAGAATAGCTGACTTAGTAATTCTCAGGTCTCTTACCTATGGTTTGAGCAACATAAACATCACTTTAGCCAGTTACGACCAAGAAAGTGATCCTTCATCCTTTCTTCAAGCATCTTCTACCACCAGAGGCTGTTTTGCTTTTCCAGTTCTACTGGAAAGCTGGAGGGTTTTGGATGTATATTGTAAATCACTTGAGCTGTATTACAGGAAGAGATGTGCCTCAGCCTGCTGGTTTTGCTGTTGCTGATGAATGTTGCTGCCTTTGTTGCATGATGGAGAAGGTTTCTTCATGGTTTAATTTTGGAGTTCATACTCAGCAACCCAATAAAAAGCAAATATTGTCTGACGGACTCAGACATTCACTTACGGAAGTCCATGTTCTTGTCAAGAAATAAGAACCATTGGGGAGATGCTGAAAGCTTTTATTTTCAGGACTGGCTTGAAGAGATGAGCTGGCATGTTTAGTACTTACCAGAGCAGATGGATGAGAAGCATCTTTCATGTTTCTTTGGTTAAAGACATTGAGATGGGTATAAAGAATGTAGTGTAGTCAGATGAGGGCTAAATTATAAGTCTTTCACTGCCCCAGGGGCCTGTCAAATGGATTCACCAGTAGAAGCTTCCCTATAGCTTCTGAGATACTCCTCCATGGAGATGGGGCCTCTCTCTTCACTCACCTCTTTCAAAGTTGTGGGGTAATAGCTGGGAGCAGATGCAGCATGGATGGGTGTGGCTCACCACAGCACACTCCAATCCTCTCTGCTCCAGACACAGGAAGCAAGGAAGAGAAAGGATTTTGCCCATTACAAACCTGAAGTGAAAGTGCTGTTTGTAGCTGTTTGTAGCATCACAGGAAGAACCTGAAGACACAAGTGAAACCCTGAGCTCATGAACAGAGGCTGCCCTTGCTTCAGCACAACCTATCACAAACCAAGTGATAAGCCAGCAGAGAAGTCAGCATGTCCACAAGCAAACTGTGTCATGGTTTTGTGGTGCTTGCTCTTTGAGGGCAGGAACTGCTGTGGCCTAACAAGAGAGACATTAGCACTGAGTGCAGAAGAGAGCCACCATATAGGAGATCTGCAAGATACTGTGAGATTAAAGCTGCGTGGAGATCACACACTGTATTGAACTGACAGACAGACAAACAAAATGACAGCAGACAGAAGTCAAAAAGGTGAAAGACACAGATGGAGAGTTTAGGACAGCAGGCTGAAAAGGAAGGATAATGAGGGTGTTGAAAAGCAATGCTAAATTTAGCAAGAGACCTAACTTTCACACCATGACCAAAGTTACTCCGTCCTCCACAGATTTTCACACACAGTACAGTACTGATTAGTTTTTACTCTCACAGACAACATGCAGTTTTAAAATATGCCTCAGAGCATACTTTAGGACACTGCCCAGTATCTTCCCACACAGAAGCACACTGTTAACACTTGATCTAAATGAGGTGTGACATTTCCAAGGTGTATTTTAAACACAGAACAAACCTGGCTTAGAAGCATGTCAGGCTTTTTCTTTTCTTATAGCTCTTTAAAAAAAAATTGTTATTGCAAATTCTGATGTTGAAATTTATATGATCCTGACAAATAGTGTCTTCCACTCATATTCCTCCTTGGCCAGGAAATCCATACTTGAGCTTCTCACACAAGCTACCACACCACTGCTCACTGCTTCAGCACATCAGGGATCCTACTTGCCGAGACTCACTGCTCCAACCTGCAGTGCTTGGCCGCTGACTCATTCTGCTAAGAACCACCAGCAAAAGCAGCATACATTCTTCAGCACAAAAATGAATGAAAAATATATAAAGTAAAAATCAATCTTAGAGAAATACTATGTATTTGGTTACACATTCCTATCACACAGCAAATTGAAGTCTTAGTGAAACAGCAACTGCCTAAAACCAAGGTGCTTTCTAAATTATATTGTGCAGGAAATTATTTCAGAAATAAGCTTCTAATATCAATATCTATAGAGCCAACACACACACACAAACTCAGAGAAAGCAAGCCAATATGCCATACAAAGATTTTATTGACATGAGTCTGGGATAACTGTTTTATATACAAAGGCAAAGTGTTAGGAAACAGTTAATCCTTTCCTCCTTATTTTGAGAAAAATGCTCTTTTGGATATTAGAGGCATATTACTCTCCAAATTCTCCAAACCATCTCCCACTAACCCAGCAGAAGGCATCAAAATCTGATCTCCAGAAAAATCTGCACTTTCCCCTGCCTAACAGGTGAGCTACCTCGACAGCGCACATTTCCACACTCCTCCAATTCACAAGGATGTAACTACAACTATTGTAGAAAGAGGCTGGGGAAATCTGCCCTGCATAGCCACTGTCCCTCGTGGGAACATGATCTACCTTAGTGGCGGAGAGAAAAATGACAAAGAGTTAATTTTAACTGCAACTCAAGTATCATTTTATAGCAATTACATCTTAAATCCACAACAGAAATTGATAATTACATAGTAACTCATTGCTACTACATTATCTTGGATAATACTGTAGTTAAGCTTTTGCTCAAATTCATTTCAGTAAAATCTGTTTCTGTAAAACACTTTTATTTCTTGGATGCTTTTAAAACACTAATGAAGCATATAAAAGTTTTTACAGTATACAAGAAAAACTAAGTTAATAAATGATCACATTTTCTTCAATTCTATCAAAGAGTAAGAGTCTGAGAAAAATAACTTCTGTTGCATTTTAATTTCTCAATCTCTTTCCTTTTTTAAGAGATGAAATTTATAAAGGAATTTCATTACATTTTAGATGAAGAGATGCTTGAGAAAAACAAAATCACAATTCAGCAGGCAGATGATGATGACAAAATCAAAGTATTTAATATGGCTTGTAGCTGAAAGTAATCGATCTGCAATTCCAAACATTTCAGTTATTGCCACATTCACTAATTTTTCATTAAGTGAAGATAAAACATCTTTAAAATGCATGAACAATAGCTTTAAGCCATTGTTGTATATATTGTGCAACTCATCTGAATGCAGGTTAACATGTGAACTTAATAGAATATATTTATGTACAGTATATACACAAACAGAATCCTGTGGCAGGTACCCCTGAATATTATCATTTAAATAAGTAATTTTCATATTAAAAGAAGAAAAAAACCCAACCATCTATGGAGGAGGCAAAATGCCCATTTCTGAACTTTAAATCAATATAATTTCCAGCTGATGTACATAGAAATAAAACTGTGGTCCTGTACAAACTTTACATTACAGGGTAATTGTTTTTAAAAAATATTTACATATTTAAGTACTTGGTTCTTTGCAATAGAGATTGTATGAACAGAAAAAATTGTAAGATAGGCAGGTTTATTTATTGGATTTTTCTATTTGTTCTTTTTTGTGCAAATTCCAAATTTCTCCTTTTGTGTTATTATCTGCCTCTATTTGCCTTGTATTACTGCTGCTGCTTTTTTTTAGTATTCTGAGAAGGCTGGGTGACTTTGCTTCTAGGAACAGGAAGAAAAGATTTAACTCTTGAAGCACCCAACTCTGTCTTTGATTTACTGTTGCTGCTTTCTACAGTTCGACTGCTGCTGAGAGGACGCATTCCATCCTAGAAATAAAGGAAAAAAAACCATTTTGTGTACAAATAAGCATCACTGTTTGACATGGTTGGGTTGTGTTTCCTTCATTTTGGCCGACATCTCCCCAGAAAAATATTATTTTTAATTCTGTATGAAAGCTTTTGACCAAGTTTTTTACAAACCTCCCAAGTAGCTAAACTTGTCTATTGGAAGTCAATATAGTAATGCCTTCTGCTGTTAGCAGGAATTTTTAAAGAAAAAAATCACTAGGAGAAATGTACAGTAGGAACTGGTACATTGACTTATTGGTACTGACTTAGCATATTATCCAGGCATCACAGCTGTGTGAAGCTCTGATATGGGATGCCTGAATGTGTTTAGAGAAATATTCAAAAGGAGTACACCTACTTGTGGATCTGCAGGGTTAAAATTATTTATTTTACTGCAGACTGTTCTATGGATTTGAAGTAAAACTACAGGAAGTACTCTAACTTTCTGAATATTTGGATACAAAGAAATATGATTGCAAGACTGTTAACTCATCTGATCCTGAGACTGGCCCAGCCAGCCAGAGCATGGTGCTGATTACAGCAAGGTTGAGGGTTCAGTCCTCTTATGGGTCAGTCATTCAAGAGATGGACTCGAAAAACCTTGTGGTACCTTCATATTCTGAATGTTTGGTGGTCTGTGAAAGTCAGCTCTTTTAATGCTAAGGTGTGCTAGTTAATCTAGTTTCAGGAATTTCACTGTATCAGCAGAAAATGGTGTCTCTAGAAAACAATTTACTGCAATCAGATAAAACATCAGGATTGGCTTCCAAAAGACCCATATCAAAGGAACACAGAAGGCCTGGTAAGGGAACACAGATCACAGATTAGACCCTGGCTAAGATTAATTGAGCTCAGAAGCTCTCTTGATGTTCACAAGTACAAAGAGCAAAAAAGAAAAGGGAACAAAATGTAGCAACAGAGAAAACATAATTTTCCAAAGAATGAAAACTAAGCAGGACATAATTTCATCTTTGTATTTAGTAGGGATGTCAGTGCCCACAAACAATAATAAAAATTTCTGAAAAGAAGATGATAACAGACTTACTATATCTTCCAATAATATTCATCTTATCTTCCCACTCTGAAATCACTGAAGTTTATTTACATATATAACATAGCAAGATGACTATATATTTCAGCAAATAGTTAGGTCAAAAATAGGAACTGAATACCTCTTAAAAAAATGCTATTCTTCACAAAATTTGTAATATCATGTCTTTTCAATATTTTTGCCCCTGAGAGCTCTGACATCAGAGCAACCAGATCTGATGAATTTTAAGAGAATTTTGAAAGTGGTACTTTTGCAAACTTACTGAATGATATTAATTGAGAGGAAACAACAAACCCAGATTTTATTTCTCTTCATATCTGATGGAAATAACTTGTAATGTCAATGCGATGTCAAAAATACTTGGCCTGGGGAGATGGCTTTATGTAGAAAGCCAAAACTGAAAGCAAGTACATCCATTGTTTTAATAAATCTTTAGCTTTTATTAAGACACATGAAAGAAACTTGGCATGGTAGTCTAGCAAGTTTCCTAAGAATAATGACAGTTTTTTCTTGTAATAAACAGGGCACTAATTCTTAGGATCCAGTCAGAAATTCAGATTTGGAAAAACTCAAGCCACCTTTCCTATCCTACTGTAAAACTCATTTCACCTACCTTTTGTGCTCTTGTTTTATTTGGGTTAGTACCACTTGCTGAAAATACAGGAATGTTCTGGGAGTTACTGAACATCAGTAACTCATCCTTAGAATCTGCAATCTAAAGAAAAAGAACAAAACAGTGATTTTTTTTAGTTATTCACAGAGATTATGTTTAAATTGGGTGATTTTTGGAGGCTTGATTTTATTTTCATGGTTTCTATACAATGCAATGCATAAATATCCAAAGAACAATTAAAATATCTCTTCTTTACTCTTGAGTGCACTTTTAGAAGATGGGAGATGGAGATTTCATATCAACTACAGAGGAAGATTAAGCATGCATTTCCAAATTAGTATTTCTCAGTGGAGCTTAAGGGCACTATCCCATCAAATTTTACCCAGCCCCCAGGAACATCAGAGAAATGAATGATTGCTTTCTCTTTCTCCTGCCATGTTTCTTCACTACTATTTTTCCTTCCATTTTTTTCTATTTTTCCTGACCAGAATATAAAAGAGCCTGCTCAAGATGCTGTCCTCACTGAAAACTAGGTATTTTATCCTGGGGCAAGCTGATCCAATTCAATTCTGCAAACATATTCAATCCCAACCCAGTGAGGGCAACAGGAATATATTCAAGTGAAAGGGCAAATTAAAGAGCAGAAATACTTATTCTGTTGGCATCCTGAAACTACATCACACAAAGAAAGTATGCAACAGCACCCTTACTTCTGCAAGGCTCTACTAGGCATCTGGGGAATTAACAACAGAAATTCCAGCCAAGGATGGTTCCACCCATGGTGAGGAAACTGAACAAAAGACTTGACATCTATCTCCTTCCTTATCTAACCCGTATTTCCTTGAATTGTCATCAACAAGCAATTATACTTTGCATTTTATTAAACACAATTTTAAGTTGGTTGCCATTTCTTTAAGCACATCCCATTCTTTTAAGGATAGCTACAGTAAATCCCTGCTAACTGACTAGTGATTAGCTTGGTGCATGTGACTCATGCATGTACTGTAAATACTTTAGGAAAAACAACCCAAAAAACCCACTATAATAAAGGGTTCCAATAAACAGGTTGAAAAATCTTCCCAAACACAATATTTATTTTTTTAATAAAAACTTGGTTGTCTTCTAAGAATAAACAGAATACTTAAAAAAGCAAAACTAATGGAAGCACTGTTCAGGGAAATCCTAGAGGCTGTCATGCACAGCCTAACTGGACAATAGCCTAAGACTGACTCTATCCATGCTTCAAAAGATATGGAACAGCTGCTCCCGTGTGAACACAGCCTGCTGTCACAGCCATCCACATCAACTGTGCTAGGAGGAAAGATAAAAAAGAATAAATAGCTTGAGCCACAGGGAAAGCTGCATGGTATCGGTATAAAAGAAAAAATTAGAGAGATCCACAGCTCTACACTCAGCCTCAACAGATCTCCCATAAACATCCACAACATAAAATTCAGCCCAAAACTACGAGCCCTGCAAATATCCTTCACCCTCTTTTCCCACTGATAAAGAACTAGGCCAATCCACCCTCTCTTGCTTGGGGCAGTAAACTGTATTTTGCCTACGGAGCAGAGGAGCTTTCAGCCAGGTCAGTGAAGGCTGATGGATTGTACCAAACCAAATGTTTAATGCATATTAGGGAAAACTTTCTATGTCTTTAAGACTACAGAAGAGTTTCCCAATGGGAGCAATGAGAGCATCAAAGATAACAAGGGAACAGTAATGCAGGGATGGCTGTTCTCAGGGAAGTGGTCACTGACAGTTCAAGAAGCTTTTAGACAATGCTCTTGGGCACATGGTATGACTCTCATTGTGATCCTGTGAAGAGCCAGGTGTTGGATTCAATGATCCTTGTGTGTCCCTTCCAGCTCAGGCTATTCTATGATTTCATAGAAATTTCATCCTTCACTGCAAAAATCTTTACAAGAAAAATTGGTGAAGGTGTAATTTAAAATAGTGTATGTTAAACCAGAACACCTACCCTCAAATGAATCATCTATTAGTTGACTTTGGCTTATTCTCAAATAATTTAATAGTTTTCTTCAGTTTAAGCAGGGCTGGTAAATCAAAAATTTATTTTAAACACATAAAACCCAACTGAATATGGTAATGTAGTAAATTATTTAAAAGCCTCGTGTTTACCTTGCTTATATCAGGCTCAGATTTGCTGGAACACATACTTTGAAGTTCCTGCACAAGATCTACTTCATCATCAGAACCAACAGACAGCCTTTGCTCCAGATTTAATGTTCTCAAATGATCCTTCTCTGAAGATCTGATTAAAAAACCCAAACAAACAATCAGAGACAACATTTAAATTAAGCTATTATACAGAATTTAAAAATAAACATTACAGACACCTCAAAAATAGTAGTTTTTTTCCCAAATGACCTTTACTACTGCAAACAAAACCAAAAAAACATCTGATGAATTGACAGCAGTAGTTGTCAATAATTACCTCATAATAGATATTTCTATACATATTCTCTCTATTCTTAAACTCTAACAAAGGATTCCTTTTTCTAGTATTTTCAGACTCCTCTCTTTTTAAGGTGCAGCAATTTCATTCCACTCTGCTTTTTGGAAATAATTCCAAACACTTAGAAAAACCTCGGGCGTACTGGAAGCATAAATATTCTATTTTCTCTGTGCCTGTGAATAAGGTAGAACTGAGGTTTCAGATTGAAGTGAAGTCTCAACTGCAGTTCCCTCTAGCTAATTCATACACTTTCTCAAGGAAACTCTGTATCAGTGGGACTAAAGTGCATGTACTATTCCATCCTGAATTGCCATTCAGCAAGCTGAAATAGCCAGAGGAGTTTTTAAAATATAATGCCAGCTGATAAAAGCATACGGTCAACTTTTCAAGGCAGAGTAAGTGTTACATAATATTCTTAAGTCATAGACTATTCTGTTACATAAAAAGACAGGTAGTGCTGCAAGGCTTTAAATAAAGAAATGGATTCTAAAATTATATCAAAGTATATAAATTTTATTTTCTCTCAGAAATGGAAAGTTAAGAATATTTCCTTTCTTCATATATGGGACCAAAACATTACCAAAAAACTACTGATCTATTACTTATGGTGCACTGCTTTACAACAGAATGCTATCATCTTCATTTTTTGCCAAGTGTCACAAATACCAGAAATTAAAACTTACTTTGTGGTGAGAGAAGCTCTTTTCTTACAGTTTGGTTGCAACACAGTCTTAGATTTTATACCTGCACAAAAGAGAGATTGACTTGTTAGTGTGTTACCATGTGTGTTGATTTCTTTATTCTAAAATCTGTGATAAACAGGGAAAATGTGTTCCCATTTACTAACTAATTACATCAACAGGGTCTGTCAAAGATCAGAATACATCCCTTGAAAATGTTTAGGGTAGCATAAGGAACTGCTGAAATGGCAAATAGGGGATCAGTTGTCTAAGTTTTTGTGAAAGAGAGGACATGAGGTTTCTGTGTTAGGCTTTTGAACAACCCTTCCTGGTTCCTCCCAAGAGAAATTTCTTCATTACTTAAAATTAAATAATTTACCTTTACTGGAAACAGCAACAGCATTTGATTCTGACAGTCCAAAATAGAAGAATACTAAACTTAATTGACTGCTCCATTTATAACTCATATTCACAGATATTAACTGGATTCCAAGAACATTCTCAGGTACAAAATACAACAACATGTTCATTATTTCTTTAATCCTCTTAGTGGGATTAGATAAATTCCCAATTCAAACAGAGAACTGGCAATCAGGACATTAGTTTGAGTCAGAAAAAGCAAACTTCTTTCTGAACAAGGGCTGAAGAAATGAATTGCTCATTTTAATGCTGCAAAGTAGCAAGCATCAAGTATTTTGGTTCTTTGTATATGAGGTAATTTAGGCTACAATCTTACTGTTCCTAAAATGTATGTGTGTGTGTGTGTGTGTATGTCTGTGTAAGCCTTCTCTCTCATCCTAAATCTTCCCTCTAAAGTAGTTACCTTTATTTTCAGAAAGCAAGCACTTCGGTTTTATTCCCCTTGAAGTTTTTCTGTTTCATATTGTATTTAGTTACAATAATACCAAGTTTTCCTTCTAGAAATAGGTCTCCTTTGGAAGAATAATGTTGCTTCTGAATATATCTATATATCATTATATAGTATCTATCATTATTTCTAATAATGTATGTCTCTAATAATATCTGTGTAATAAAATTGCTTATTATATGACTTATGATCTTGAAGTGAACAGAATTTTCAAAAGCATCAGCACTAATATACCTTCCACATTTACACAGATGCACAGATCTAGATAAGATTTATATAACTGTATATCAGTTATATAAAGTCTTCTTTATCAAACAACATACTGAAGATGATTGAAAACCTTACAGTATCTATGACTACACACAATAATTTACATTTATTTTTTGCAATTGAAGTGAAAATCAATTCAAAATCTTCAATTTACACCTGAAGATCTTTCTTTCACTGCAGGCCTTCTAGGCTATTCTACTCAATTTTTCTAGTAAGACTGAAAAAGGGATGCATCATCTGGGGAGCAATGTATTCATTAATTTCTAGCTGCATTCACTCAGAAGTAATAATTGTGTTGAAGTTATAAAGGAAGGGTAAGGAAACTCAAAGAAGTATGTATGCTGTAAATTTGGAACGAATCTAAGGAATACCAACAAAGTAATGAAGCTTTCTCTCATCTGGTATTGGAGAAGAAACTGCTTCAGTGTAATTCCATACACTCAGAGGTGGAAGCACTGCTTATAATTGCACCATGTGAGCCAATGCCTGCCTCGTTTTCGGACAGCAGAAAGGGCATTAGAACAACCAAACTTACTTAGGACACCTCACAGTCACAAAGAAGTAATTTTGGGGGGGAAAAAAAACCAGTATCTTACTGGTGAACATAAATATAAGTGTCATTTAATTGAAAAATTTTAATTCATGCAGGAGAAACATTTGATTTGCATCTACACACAACTTTCAGAACTGAAAATGAAAAGCTTTATTTACCTTCAGTATTTGTCTCCTGCTTATTCCATGACTGGGAGGACAAATGGCCTGACTTTTTGCGAGGACTTGTGCTCACTTTTCTCCAAGAAGCATTCTCACCTTTTTTCTTACTGCAATTTTTGTAGCTTGAAGCCACAGATAAAGGAAAATTTCCTCCCTTAAAATCTGCTATATAATTATCTAGCTCTGAAACAAAAGTAAAACAGTGTTAAGAAGAACTGATTGTTGCAAATGGTTCTTCTTGGAATACATTATACAACTACTTAGTTTAATGACAGTAAATACTTTTAACCCCACCACCTCCCTTCAGAACCAGAGCTATGTTTTGTGGAAGTTTTAAAATTGGAAGGAAGCAGTAAAAAGCCCCAGTTCAGCAATGACAACTACTTGGCTTTCAGACAGTTCACTCTTACCTGGTCTGGGTAGAGGACAGCCATGCAAAACAGCTTTATTTAGTAAGATACTGAGAGCAGCTTTAACAACAGCCTGTTGCCCTTGGCTAGGACTTTTTTTGGCTATTGCTTGTCCTGGTACAGATGGTCTTTTCACGGAGGCTCTGGAGAGTATTGCTTCTTGTACTCTGGGAGCTATCACAGCATTCCACAGCTTGGACATCCACCTGTGGTACAAAACCAATCCTTTAACTTCAAAAGCAATTATCAAAACCTGTGAGTTTATACTCTGGTAACATATCAGATTTTGCATTTTAAAGAAGCATCCCATTTAAGAGAGGGACTGATTTTATTTAAGGAAGGGTTTACTTATTGTTTTAGATTAAAATATTTGATTAAATTTCTTTAGCTCGCCTTGACAAACTTACCCCAGACTTAATGCTTTTTGTCCTTCAGATAATATAAAACATCCTTTTCATTTAAAGACTAAAAAAATGTCCCAGAAAGATGCATGTTCATATATATACAATTTTTTTTTTTAAGTGCATGGAGAAATTTCCATGCTTGCAGGTGTTAATTCCTAGCCTATTTGCTGCCAGTATGGAAAAAAAGGAGGTATTCACTTATGGTTGTACCCCTTCCAGTGTTCTTCCATTTCCAAACTTGTCCAGTTTACAAGACATTTCTATTCATACAGCTGCCTTGCTTTTACTTCTCTTTTGTTTATTTGATCTATGGTGAACTGTGTTTCCAGGATGCTGTGGATATTCCAGATTGTCTGGTTTAGAGACTGGGTGTGATTTTTTAATTCAAAATTTGATTAAAGAGTCTTCTGGGACTTTTGCTTTTCTAAGAGAGAAGCATTATGTTGTATTAGCAAAGAAGTGAAAAATTTTTGTTAGGGAAAAATAAATGCTATTTCTCATAACTTAGGAGTCCTCTGGGGATAAAGGCTAGAAATTTCAGACTTAGGGCTCAGCTCACATCTACAATCGACGCTGAGACAATCTTTTTAGATCAACTCCAACTCTTTATGTTTATTCTTATATCTTGTTACAGGAGGAAGATGCTAAGATTGAGTCAGATAGTTTATATTAAAGGTCTGTAAGAAATTATAGACTATCATGCTGTGTTCAGCTTTGCAGAAATCCATTCAGAAAACACAAAGGCTAAAATGTCTGTTTGACTTAAATGGATGATTTTGCTGGATATATTGATACACTGAAGGCATCCCATCACATAAAATATTATGATGTGATATTATGACTTTTTGTTTTGTTTGGGGTTTTTTTTCCATTTTTTTTAAGTTAGAATGCATGAGCTATTTGAAAGACATATTTATGACAGTTGTGAAGCATAAGATTGAGCTTTTATGATATATAAATACTCAAAGTGCTTTTATAAGCTTGATAAAGTTACATTACTTAAAAAATAATTAGTACATTTGTTAAAATATGATGTAAAAGGTGTACTGCAGATAGTCCTTGAAGGACCTTGAAGCTTCCTTAGCATAATGTTGTAGATATTATTCCATACAGTTACAGTCTGTTTCTGCTAGCTAAGCTACCAAAATAAACAACTGCTTGTAATTTAGTCATAAAGAACTCTCTCTTTCTAATTTCTGCCTATGTAAGCTTTCAACATTTTGCAATACTGCCAGTATAAATGGTCAGGAATGAACACTGCAAAGATAAAATTAATTGAAGCCATTCTAATCTAATTAACAATGGATGGGCATGCTCTCTAAATAAAATTCCAACCTTGTATTTAAATTCAATTTAAATTTTTGCTCATCTTGATCAAGTCCCCCATTCTTTGATATAGCTGATACTTAGGAAAGGTATAACACACTCCCGCCCCTCAAAAAGGGCTGCAAAGTGAAAGTCATTCCTGTGGGAACATCATCTTCAGTTCCCTAAACCTAAACCAAGAAAAAAATGTAGTTAAAATTTTCTTCATTCATTCACTCTACTCACCAAAGTAGGTGAAGCTACATGACACACACAGCAGGGAACAATTTCCTGTCACACGCTCTCCCTGCCTGCCCTGCTGCTGCTCCTTCCTCCTGTCTCATGCTAACACTGAGCCCAGAGGGAACCCAATTTGTAGAAAGCTGTTTGCTGTCCTAATGAATTGGACTGACTCAGAGAAGCTTTACTAAATGCAAAAAGCAGCAGAATAGCACAGTGGACAGGAGGGACAAGAGGAAAGGAGTGGTTAATTAGACTGAAATAACAGCAATCAATCAGTGAGCTGCTAATTGAAAGCTATTTATTACATGACCACACAGTTAGCCATCATGCTGCTAAACTAAAAGTGTCCAGTAAGAGCTCACTGGAGCTGTGCTTTTTAATTGTTTATTAGTGGACAAAAACTCCATTAAAATGAGAAGTCAGATGGCATATGACTTCAATAAACAGTATTTTAGGGTTGTACTCAAAATAAAGCATTGTGAAACCCAGTCACAGTTACATTAAGAAGAAATCCAGACTCAGAAATGTACAACTAAGATATCTAAAGAGTAGTTTTTCTGTCCTCTGTTAATGCCACTGCAAGAAATAAATTATTAAAATATCTCAGAGGACATGACTGACGAGGAAGATGGGAAATAGATGCATGGTATGCTGTATTCTTTTTTTATTTCCCAGCACCCATACAATTTCAAGTCAATCTTATGTCCACATTTAGACTTTGATAATTACTCTGAAGATCAGTATCTAACCTGTACTTTTTGACAATAAAAAGGAAAATAAACAAAAAAATGTATCAAGATCTGCAGACAGAACATAAAATGAGACAGCCTCTGCCCATGCTAAGCAATGCACCCTCCCTTGTGTGTTAAGCAGAAGCTCCTGGGAAAAGGGTCAGCAGAAAGTGGTACAAGAGAAACAGGTCAGATAAAGGGTGACCTGACTGGTGAGAAAAGTTATGTCACATCTCCAGAAATCAATGTTATACTTCAGTTCTGAGTAAGTTTGAATCTTAATTAGAGCCTTATTACCTTTTTGATACAGCCAAACAACATCTTAGTGTGAAATTAATAAAATTTAAAATTCTGTAATTATTTCTTTTATCATTTGCTAGCATTTGGAGTTGGAATGTGATTAGAAGTTTATGCAATTGTAGGTGAGAAAAGCCAAAATTTCCATTGTTTTTTAATATTTTTAATGTTAGTGGCCTGCTAGCCATATGTGTAACTAAACTTATAAACTAAACTAACTAAACTTATTGACCAGCACTGAACCCACTGTACCACACAGCCCTACTTCCTAAGATAATATATCTCTAAACTGTATGTATATATGTCTTTAAATTATACCATGTATTTAAAAGAGTGAGAAATCATTCTCGAAACTTCCTTTATATACAACTTCAAAAGGAGAGTCTACCAACTTTTCTTAAATCTTTTAACCTCTGTGTCAGAAAATAAATGGAAGATCACAAGAAGACTGACTTTGGTGTAGTACTAGACACCCATTTCCCAATTGTGTCCTTCAGAATTGCTCTTCTAGTAATTAAATAGCCAACAGAAGTTTAAACCTTTCAGCAATTTAAATTAAAATGCTTTTTTAAGGTTCCAGAGTCAGCAGGGTTTTGGGAGAAACACAACTACTACGTTTGTGATAAGTATCTAGCTGGCACTGAACAGCACCAAACAGGAAACAAAACTCTTACTTGACTGTTGCTTGGCTGTGCCCTGGAACCACAGGACAGGAGAAGAAATGCTTTGGCCCCATAAGTGCTTCAGGTGCTCCCAGACGTGATAAGCAAGAGTTCAGCTGGTGCCAAACAGCCAGAATCCAGTCTATGGTCTTGCACACAGGATCACATGGAGGAGGCACTTTGCCTCTGAACTGCAGAGAGAAAAGATGTTTGACATGGCATAAGACCAGAACTGCAAACACTTCCCTTGAAACTCCAGGAAGGCTTGGTGCTATTTTTATTGCATGTGTTGCTATTAAAAGATCAGGAACAGTCAAGAACAAGTCAAACCTTTTTATAGAATATATTGACATCTTGCTGTATTACAACTTATTTTCCCAACTACACTTCAACAGATATATCCTTATCAATAAACTGACATGCCTTTACTTTCTTGTGGGAAACTAAGGCAGAAATTTTGGTAGCAGTGGTTTTCTACAGTGTTTAAGATTAGGATTACAAGAGATATGTACCATATACAATGCAATGTATATGATGCAAATAAGGCATTATTAAAAAATGCCCAATTGCACTGAATAGGAGTATCTGATCCAGACATATGCCCAGTGGATTTCCATATTGATTTTATATCTAGTAGCAGTGAAGAAAAGATGTCTTCCTCTAAGACTTGTGTTTTCAGTCTGCCTTGTTAAGGGCAAATTATTTAGTGCCAGAAAAATCTTCTGTTTCCTCTGACTTCAAATTACAGTCTTCATCATCCTAGTCCTAGGATTATCCTCTGTAAAAGCTTAAATTAAAGGAGGCATTAAAAGATGCACGAGGGATAGTAACTGACAGCACTGAAGCCAGAGCCTCTTGATAGAGTCTATAGGTGAACTTAAAGTAGAAACGCATTAAAACTGTTCCCATACAACCTAATGGATCAAAATAACTGCAAAAAAGACCTTTTCACCTGAACACGTGAATATTACAGCATAAACAAGGTATCATAGTACAGGGCAATGATCTTTGAAATAGTCCATGGTTCTAACAATACATGTTTGTACTTTGCTTTAGAGTTTTACAACAGATTAATCTTTCTTCTATTTTTGACTTTGCAATCCACTATTTTAAGTCCTGTACCAACTGGCATTTGAGTTTACATACGGCACATGTATGTATTTGAGTTTACATACAGCACGTTCAAAAAATGTGCTACCACACTGGGCATTTCAATATTTAATTAGGGAAGATCCAGGAAGACACATGGCTTTTTTCTCCAAATAGCCACCATCTGCATATATGCTTGAGAGAAATTAAACTTTATGAGATTAGTACCCAAATTCTGTTCAACTTCAGTCAGAGGTAGGAGCCTATTACATAGTCAAATTTTAACCTATTAGACTAAGGATTTCTTTCAAGCTCCCAAAAAAATAGCTTGAAAATGACATCTGTTATTTGATGCTGCAAGTTCTTCTAGCCAAACCAGTTTGGCAGAGTAAGTCTGATGCAGCCTTTGACTATGAACAAGTCATAACTTAAAAAATATAATCTAAGAAAAGTAGTCTATTAAGAGTTTAATAGATTTCCCATGGTTCTTTTTTTCTATTCTGTAATTTGGTTCTAAATTTCCTCATTATCCTGGCTGAAATGTTCAAATACTACACATTTCCTGTGCAGGATCTCTTTGAATCAGTAAGCCTTTAGAGATGAGAACTTTGGCAAAGGGTACAGGAGATGACATCCCCAAGGATAACCAAGACACTTCCAGCTGAACACTCAAAACTGACAGTAAGTCTGTTGTTCCATAACAGGACTCTTTATTACTAGCAGTTTTTTTCTATTCCTAGAACAATCTCCCTTTTTAAGCCTGTTCAAAACTGCTGCCAAGATTATTTTCCTTTGCAGCTGTTTTGATTAAACTCCCTCTGCCAATGTCTAACAGTGCCTGACTGTTGGTAATAGCTGCTACCACACAAATGGTATTCCAAATAACTTCTGAAAGTCCACTATTCCTCTTTTACCTACATCTTTATTTTCATTTCCCATTTTTGTTTATTTATGAATTTAAAACAGACTTCCCATCCTCATTTTATTTTGAACTTTTGTTCCAGCTTCAGCGGATCTATTAGCTCAAAACAACTTTTCTAATTATATAATTTGCCCCTCTTTTGATTTGAGAATCATATAAAATATTTTTCTGCTTAAAACTTAGAGAAAACACATTATCTGACTATCTTATTTTAGATATTGAGAATAAATTCTTTGAAGAAGAGACTATGTATGTTTGTTAAACTGATTTTTACTATAATTCTCAGAAGAATGAAAGATGTTGAAAAAAATTAATGAAGGATGTTTCATGCAGCTGACAGGCAACCAACCGATTATGCCAATTAGCCACGACCGTACACCTTTCTGTGGGACCAAGCACAACATTTCCACATACACAGCCTGCATCTTCCCAGAATTAAATGCTTATTTTCCTGAAACAACTTACCTGCTCTGCTTTTGGCATTACCATCATCCATATTTCACAGACCTGGTGATGAACATAACTGCTGAAGCTGATTTGAGTTCTTACCTTGTTTATTACTTTTCTCCTTAAAATCCTCTGAAGCAAGCCTCGCATTGGCTCCCCATCCCACCGAAGCTGAACCCAACGGAAATGCTGCTGAACCAGCAGGTCAGAGCCATGAAGATGGGACTTTGCAATGGTCCCCAGTAAAAAGCAGTTCTCATGAAAGTAAAAAGCACCAGAAACTCCATTTGCTAAAAAGGAACCATAAAACACTTAACTGAAACACTCAAAGCTTTGACATTATTTCATATAGAAGCAAGAAGCAGTGACATAATTAGAAATGAAAAACAACCCACAAAGCACTACAAATTAGCTAAAAAATACGGTATCTTTGTTAAGGACTACTGTTTACAATAAAATATAAAAACTGAACAAATTACATTTTTCTCCCATTCCCTTTCTGCCATATATTACAATAAAACTGTACTGTAGTAAAAACATCTCAGCAAACCAAATTCTTTAAATACCTCTTTGAATAGTGCAGGGATTTTCCAAACTCCGATTCTCAAGAGGTGCTAGAAAATCTCCAAGTAATTCAGATAAAGAAGCTCTCTCCAGATTTTCTAAAATCACAATTGTTGTCTTGTTTACAGGAGGCTGTTTCACTGGGATCAAACAAGCTGAAATACAAAAATCCTATTAATGCATACTTAGGAAAATTTACTTCTTTTTATATATACAGAATTTACTGCTATTAGTGCAATGAAAGATTTTTAATTCTTTTTCCTTTTTAACTTATTTACATGCCAGCCAGACAAAGTTTAAAATTGAAAGCATAAAATCAAACAATAGAAATAATATCATACTGTATATTAAGAAACAACCTGAAAACTATGATTAAAATAAATTCCTGAAATGTCTATAATAGGATCTTCATAGATAAGAAAGATTTCAGTACACTGAATATAAATACAACAGAAAAGATAGCAAAGACATTTTCAAACATTAGTATCATTTGCTGTACTACAGCTTAAACTTTTAACATGTACTCTTTATATCATTTAGTGATAAAAGGTTTAAGAAGAGTCCACGTTGTAAGAGACTTTATCATTCTATGAGATAGTAGAATAATTTTCTCTTCAAAACTTCCTTCAATATCTTTAAGAATCACTCGAATAATCAGAGCTAGTATGAGGCAAACCTAGTATCAGCGGAACCTAATAGGCATTAAAATGATATCTCTGTATTTTTTAACATTTTAAATATTTTCATTTAATTTTCCTGATTTTAACATCTTATTGCTTAAAGAAGACACAGCTTTGCAAGTGTTCTTGCAACACTAAATCCCAGGTGAATGCTTCTGTAACACAGACATAAATATAAACACTTATCTCGAATATATTGTGCCCTGCATTGTTTCACAACCTTTTGAAGGTGGTACTAACAAAGGTCATGAAAGAAATTGACTTGTAATAAGGCAAAACTTACAGCATCTGATTGTATCTGATCACTGCTATTTAGTTGGTGTTTCCTGACTATTACTGCCCTCTTTTACTAAGAGGCTGCAGCTTGAAAGGAGGGAGGACAGGTACCCTCTCTGTGTCTGATGGATTCATTTAGAGGACAAATGCTCTCTTAGGAAAGGAGATGTAGCAGAACAGTAGGGAAAGAAGCTGGCAGAAAAATGAGACACAATCAGAAGCAACATGCTGAACTGCAAAACCAGACTATTAAAAAGAGTGTGTTGCTGACACAGAATAAAGCATCCAAAAGAAGCAGCTTTCCTAAGAGACAGTGGCCAGTAAACAAACCAAACTACAAGTGACATTCTTGCCTCCAGGCCGAGCACCAAGGCCTGGCTGACTTCTGACTAAATGGTCTCTTCTTTCCCACCAGTGCCATGGCACTGAAAGTGACATGTGGGAATAATCACTGGCACAAGCTATCCTGGGAACTGTGACCAGGATTTCCTTGGAGGAAAGAACTGCTGCAGACTGCAGTTGCACCAGGCAGTACAAGAACAAACACAACAGGGCACTGCATGGCGATGTACAGCCTGACAGGATGGCTCTGCTTCTGCTCATGAGCACACACAGTAGACCTTCAGTTCTGATTCAGTAGATCTGAACCAGAACCATCAACTTCTAAAGGATCATAAACAAAGGGAAAAAAGAATGAGACAGAAATTAATATTTAAAATGACTGGTTTTACTTAAATGGCATGAACTTTTGAAAGAGCTCCTTATTGGGAGCGCTTTTGTGCTCAGCTCTCCCTCAGTTTAGACTCAGACAACTGGCCCCAAGCACCTGAAAAACTGGGTTCCATTAAAACATGCCATTGACTATGCAAAATGCTTTTATGTTTTTTTTTTTACTTTGCATCATTAAAAATTTTCCTACAAATCACCAAAACTAGTCTTTCTGAAATAACCTTACCATTACTGATGAACAGTTCTGCAAGTTGCTCCTTGGAGAAACCAGCATCCACTTCCACTTTAACAATCTCACATGTAGATCCTGCAGCCTCTTGCTTTTGCTGTGTTGAAAATTTATATATTTGGTGAAATAGTGAAAACTCTGGTTTATGGACTAATTCACTTGATATGTTTGTGCAAATACCTTCATGCAGGCCGCTATCTGATATACTATATAATCTTGCAAACTTCCTTCTGGACCATGGAAAATGACATTACGGTATTGTTCAACCTACAGACGGATAAACATAAATATTTATTTCATAAATAAATTATTCTTGGAATTCAGACTTGGATTTTTTTAAACCTAGATGACACAATCGGCACCTAAAAGACAAAACTGTTTGATTTGCACTACTGGAGTTGGTAATCCTTACTATACTAGTTTCAAAGTAGACATTATTTGCATAGAACATCTTTAAAATATATTGATAAATTTATATCCTAATTTGTAAAACTACATAGCAAGGTATTTTGTTACAACAGACTTTAAAACTTAAAACAGTCATCTGGAAGAACAAATTTAGTAATCACAAATATTTGCTTGATCTTGAATTAAAATATATACATCAGAAAGATGTCAAAATAATCAGTTTAGTCACTACTAAGTTAAGGATAGAGACTGAGGACTTCATTTGCAGTAGAAATAGGTTCATGTTATCAGTATGGTAGAACAATTTTTTTAATCTACCTCTGTTTTACCCCTAAAATGTCAGTAAGGGAATATACTCATATCTCTGTAATCTCTCAGCAATATGGTTGAATACAACAGAAACCTGTGGCACATTCTCCTGACAACATAAAATATTATCCAAGGACACAGCAGAAATTAAGCAGGTTCTAAACTAGTTCTGATTTGATGCAATGTTAAAAGAAATTATCTATGAAAGTTATCTCATATTATTCAATTATCCTTACATTTTGTGGTATTAAATAAGTTGTGTTACAGGAGATTTCTACATAAGCTAGTAATAAAGTTCACATCTCAAATAATTGCTTACGTGAATGTTATTCTAATTTACTTTCTCTTCCAAAAGTGGAATAAAATAAATTTGGAAAGCAATTAAGACATCAGAGAGCTTTTAATATATTTTTAAGCAATTCAGTTAATCAGATAGCAGCTATTTAAAGAAGAAAGTTAATGCCCTCACAAGACTAAAGTTAAGGGTAAATTTAGCGGGAACTTTATTTTAAAATAGCTTTCATCCAATTAAATATTTTAGAAAGCTTGATGTTCTTTCACAGAGAAAAAATATCCCAATTTTAATCAACACTATTACAGAAGTATTTCGACAAAAAAACAGCATGCAGAGAGAAGCAAGCTTATTACTGACCAGGCGGAGATAATTCTGAAGTGTCTGAAGATGGATCATGGATGCATAAGTCACACTGTTTAAACAGCCTTCTTGAGGTCCTTTAAATGAGACATTAAATGACTTTGGTGAATTTCTCACGTTTACATGCATGTCTGACTGATACATATGATTTTCATGCAGTATTCTGCAGTTAACTGTTATAATTAGAGGCTATGCAAATTGAAATGCTGAGTAAATGAAAGACATTTATCTAGCACCACAGATTCATGGGTATCTATGACATAAGCAATATATACACTACTATATGTCTGAAAAAGGCAGAAAGACTTTTATGTGCAGCATATTTTCTGGTGCAGAAATACCAGAAAATGTTGTAGACAGTTTAAAATCTAGTTGAACAACTGAACAGATATGATGTCTCTGAGAATCAAGCAACAATGAACATCAAAACCAGTAGCAAATGACTCTCAAATGATGTATTTCATATGGAGTATCTTAACATTCAAAACTGAAAAATTATGACTTGAAAATTACCAAACAAAAACACTGTGATATGCTCAGCTCTATTGTTCTTCAAAAAGTCCCATGGTGGCTGGGAAAAAATCTGACCTGTTGACCATGTAATGTTTCCTGTTAAAAAAAAATAAGAGAGAGATATTCCTTGTATGTATATAGTGTCCTGTACTCAAGCATATTCACTTGCTTACAAAGACTGTGTGCATACACTGACAAATTTGACCAACAAACCAGTCCTGTGAGATGTACTAAATCATGCTATCATTTGATATACAGCTGAAGTCACTAGTATCTTCTGCCAGTTGAGATACAAGTTAAACAGTTAGCCTGTCTTTTTATCTTTACACGTAAAATAGAATAATTTGCCCAGTCTAATGTGACCAGGGTTCAGTTTTGCTGATGGGAAGGTGAAGGAAGGAAGGAAGGAGATTTAAGATGAAGTACATGGATTTTCAGAAACCTATACAACTGTTACTAAGACCATCACATTTTGGCCAATTTTGCATAATTTTAAAAATTTCTCTTTTGTACCTTTCTAAGTGAAGTTATGTAAAACAATAGTTCTGTTTACGTATGCTGGTGATTTACAGTCTGTATTTACTGTAAATTCTGGATGCACTGTAAAGAAACAATGCAGGCTTTGAACTGTTTTTGTAGGACCACAGAATATCCTGAGTTGAAAGGGACTCACAAGGATCATAAAAGTCAAACTCCTGGCTCTGCACAGGACATCACAAGAATCACATGTACCTGAGAGCATTGTTCAAATGCTTCTTGAACTCTGGCGGGTACTGTGACCACTGCACTGGGGAGCCTGTTCCAGTGCCCAAACACCCTCTGGGTGAGGAACCTCTTTCTAATATCCAACCTAAACCTCCCTGACAGAGCTTAAGGCCATTCCCTCAAGTCCTGTCACTGGTCATTACAGAGAAGAAATCAGTATCTGCCTTTCCTCTTCCCCTCATGAGGAAGCTGTAACTGCAATGAGGTCTCCCCTCAGTCTCCTCTTCTCCAGGCTGAACAGACCAAGTGACCTCAGCCTCTCCTCTCATGGCTTCCTCCTTTCACCATCCTCATGTCTCCTTTGGACTCTTCCTAATTGCTTTTCCTTATACTGTGGCATCCAAAACTGCACACAGCACTCAGGGTGAGAACTTAGTTTCACCTGACATATGGATTTCTCCTCTGGAGTATCAGAAGTACTAAAAGACTAATTAACATAGGGCCTCGTGATCTCCAAGATTATATTAAAGCACATAATTAATTGTTCCATACACACAGCTAAAAGTAAGGAATGCTTTCATGATAGCACAGTTCAAAGTTTCATATCTTATATTAGTTTTTCTTAGTCTACCCTTTAAAAGATGCAGTAATTCAAAGATATTTTTATCTTAGAAGATTTCACAAATTCAAGAACAGCCCCAAGTTTTGCTTTATCATGAACACCAATATTGATACCTAGTTTGACAGAAAGTATACTGCTTGCACTCAGGCCAATGTTGGATTCTGCAGCACTATTAAATGACAGATCTTCCAGGCTCCTCCATCCATCAGAAGCGATTGCTTGGAAATGGTTTGTCACTGCCTGACTCACTGCTTTTGAAAAATCATCCCATGACGTCTGCTTGCGGATATTTAAAGCACATATTGTATCAAATTCCTCTGCACCACAATGGACTGCTTCAATGCCACTGACTGCAATCCTTACAGGTATATTAAGAGCATCTGTTGAAAAACAAAACACCAACTATGAGAAAAACTGTAAAACTCAAAATAATCCCATTATTATCAACCAATAACATCCATTATTACAAAGGAAAGCTACAAAATAACTCCTGCTACAAAGAAGCAAATGGTAAAGAACGGCACAGATCGCCATCACAAAATCAGAGCCGTGAAATGAAAATGAAATGAAAATACCAAGGTATCTATAATTTTCTACAAAAAACAGTTCAGTATTATTATGCTTAAATAAGAGGAAACAAAAAAAATTTACTTAATCTTATACTTCCTCTTTATAGACCAATTACTTATAAATTAAGACAGATGGTAGGCAATGTCTTAATTTTTCAGTTCATTGTGTTTATGCACATTTTTTTTCTTATCAAAGTAGGAAATAATTTTCTGGCACCAGTGCACAAGTGGAAAACACAGCTGAGCCAAACATATTTAAATAAAAAGCTAAGAGCTAAGACAGAAAATGCACTTGAAAGGGTATATTGGATTTGCTACAGAGCAAATTGACAAAATGTTAAAAAAGTAAATTTATAGGTACATTCCAGAAACTATGAAGTATTTTACATCGTGCTCTTTGGAATACAACTCAACAGAAGCAACAGTCTCTGAGGATCATTTAGATGACTAAAAATGAAAACTATCTTCTAATTTTCATGCTGAACAATATGTTTCAGAAGTTGATAAATTAAAATTAAAATAATATTTTAAAAAGTACACCATAAAAAACAACCCATGTAAGATTATTATGAAGTCTTGCAACATGATCTTTTTTTCCCTTTTGTGTCCAGAAGACAGATCTTCAGCTGATACAAACCAATGAAGTTTTCCTGATGTCAGAAAAGCTCTGATTTAAACCCACTAGCCTACCAATGGGAAAAGATTACTCAGAGGCATCTTTCAGATGTGGAATTGTGAGAAATGCATCAAAGGCTTGCCCTTCTGATGGCAGGACCTCAGGGAAATGAGCTGTGAGGAGTACAGAGGGGTCTCCACAAGGTAACAGGCCCCTAGGACCGAGGTAGAGAATATGCCTCAACTTCAATGCATGTGCCCTGTAAGGCACAGGGGGCAACCCTGGCCCCAGTGTTTCACATCTGTCAGAGCAGATCCTCCGGTCCTAAGTGGGAACCTTCCTGGAGTGTGAGGAAGGTAGAGAATGGTACCCAGGCACCTTACTCAAAAATGCAGTCTTGGCTTAAGGTATAAAGAAGAGGAGAAGGGGAGGCCAAAGCTTCTGACCTGATAAAAGCTGTTGGATCAATGACAAGCATGACCAGAGACACAGGGTACTAAGACTGATGGAAATAATAGAAGCATTAATTTAACAGGCTGCAGATTTAGCCATCAGAAATTTGTTTCAGTCTGATAAAGATGACTATGGAGGAGTTTCTATTAGAAAGTGAGCTGTATTCCCCTCTGAACCTGCAGTAAAATGGTAAGAGAACTGGGATTTAAAATAGGTGAAGAGGAAAATCAGAAGCAGCAGACAGAAAACTTCCTCAATTTGTTGATAACCAGTGAACTTAACCACCCACATCCCTATATTCCAGAAGACACACACCAAAAAGGAGTGAAAAAATAGAGAGCATACAAATCTACAAATGCCATAATTTTAACCATGCACAGAAATTTAGATATTTTTCTCTGTATCTGGAGATACAGATATATATAGATTTATACAATGATATAAAATCCACAAAACTAGTGAGAGGATGAATTAAGTTCTGTCTCAAGAAATGCACAGATGAGCCTGCTCTACTGAGTTTTGAGAAAACTTACAGAGAAGGAAGAAGAGGACAGGTTTCAATAGAAGAGCAATCTTACAGAAGTTACTGATGCTGTAAAAAGGAAGTTCTTTGATGTTGTCTCTAAGACATATTTGAAGAATCAAACAAATAATCCCCTCACCAATAAGTGACAAAATAAACTATGCTCTAAAAGGAGATTCAGATATGACCAGATGATCATCTTAGCCTAAGGGAATTCGACAGCTACCTACCACTAAGTAACTGCAAGAATTTGAAGAAAAGATAAGAGGAGGGCAACAGCTTTTGAAAAAGTAATTACTAATATGAAATTCAGAAATTCTAAGAGAATATGGACATTTGCAAATGTACAGTATGTATCATCTTTTTAAATGGTTTAGAAACAAAGACATGAGGAATTTAATAACCTCCAACAACATTTTATCATATGCTTTTGAAAAATCTGGAGACTAGAAACTTGCTACATCAAAGTAACTTAATATTGTGGTGCCAAAAGAGTGACAACCACCTTTTTCATATTTCTCATTCTTGCCCCACAAGTTCTTTACTAAAAACATTTTTATGTAGTGCTGATATCATTTACTTACTTAAGTTTTCTAGGAGATGTTTGCAATCATCAGTAGCAACATCATGCACTGTTCGATTACACTTATCTTTTCTCTCAGCCTCTAGTCCACCATGGCTACAAAGGATTTCTAGACAGTTCTGCAAAGGTAGGAACTGTATTATTTACTTGTCCATTTGCTGCACTAAAGCATTCTACCAACATTGAGTTAGATTCCTAATTAAAATTCTTACACATGCATTTCCAAAGACAAGCTACAGAGTTTCTATAGATAAAATGATGTTTCTCACAGAGTTGAAAGCCAGGAGTAAAAATATTTTATAGCAGACTTTAAAGTCTCAAATAATGACTATAAAAAAGCAGAACATAGAGAGCCAGGGTTCTACAGTCTCTAAGCATCAAGTTTGATTAGCTGAATTAGGAAATTCTTACATCTGGCCACAAGTTTAGGTAATGATAAGGAGACAGAAACCCAGCTATTATCCTGGTTTGAACATCTTGGCCTCAATATTCAAACAACACTAAATAAGCAATTCTAAAGCTTAATACAGACTATTAAATGAATCTATTTAGGTAACAATCCACAAAATCAGTTTCCACTTTATAATTCACCAAGCAGGAGTTTCCATCATGACTGACACCTGAGTGGAACACAAAAAAAGGAATAATTTTAAATCACCTTGCAAGCCTCTTCTTTGGCAGAAGTTCTGCAAGCAGAAAGCCGAAATTCTGCAAGCATCATAAGAATGCAGTGATATAAAAATGTATTTTTATTAAGTCAGAGCACGGACATCTTGTGGATGACAACATGATGCCCTCTAAAAATGTCATATGCTCAACAAAAGGGAAAATCATTAAAATTAGAAACAAGATATTAGCGTATAAATTTGGATTGGTAGAATCATTCTGTAACATGAAAAAATATTCAATATAAAGATCCTCCCAAATATGTGTGAGATAAAAGAATTCTCATAAAACCATATTCAAATTTATTGATCAACAATCAGAAAAAGGATCAAGTCCTTGTTTCTAATGACCATCATTCTGCAATAACACAGGTGGCCACCATGTAAACTTTCTCAGATATGCTTTTAAAGACACATCCATATTGTAAAAAAAAGAAACGAATGGAAATTATAATAGTTAATACTGTATTGATAATGTTTGGGGTTAACCATAGCAGAGAAACCAAACCTTAAAAACACAGAGAAGCAGCTACTGAGTATTTTGATGTGGAATAGTGGCTAGTTGCAGGTTGACTATTTTGTAGCTATTCTATAGAAACTTTTGTCACCATATCTGACACTCTCAGACCTTTCATAAATGTGCTCATTCAAATCTGCCTGTGAGGTGAAATTTTACCAGGCTGTAGTTATAGCACCTAGAAGTACTTTAAAAAATTGTTTAGGCTCACTAAGCTTGCCAGAAGGATACCAAGCAAAAAAAAAAGCACATATGTTCTTGACAGGTTAGTTTGTTAACAATATCTCTCAAACAGAAGCAATGAATAGCAAAACAGCAGAAGGCTGAAGACTGAACTATGAGGCTGAAAATGGGAAGCAAAGCAGGAAGAAGTGGGGACAGAACAAAGAAATAAAGCTTATTTTCTTAGTAAAATGAGGATTTCTGTTGTCTCTGCTGCCTATGAAATAACAGCTAAGATGTCCTAGCAGAATTAATCTGTAAAGAACGGCCCCTACCTATCTCAAAACAAGAGGATGCAAGTGCCAGCACTGCTTAAATGCAGTTATCATGCACTGGAATGAATGACATGCAGTGTACATAATGGATTAGAGCACAAAGTCGAAGTGTTAACAGCACTTTGACATGGCTATTAAGCTTTTTTAGCTTTTAAATATCCCAAACATATCTCAAATCAATCAATGCATCAAATCAAATACAATTTTATAGTCTCTGCAACATCAAAACTAGGAATCTGATTGCCAGCTGTGTATCACCTTCATCACCAAAGACACTCCCCTCAACCCCAAATGGAGATCTTATTAAGCAGTTGACTTAGAATGTGCTTAAAACTCAAACCCTGGAGTTGTTAATGAAAGACATCCGTGAAGACTTCCAGTGTCAGACCTTTCAGAGAGATCACTAATCAAAGTAGTTTTAGACAGAAAATGAAACCTAAATTCAAAGTTCCTGAGGATTATATTATTGCAGAAAGAGCCAACATAGTGCACATTATTTAGGTATTTGCAGATTACAGCAAGTATCTTAAAACTCCATCTAAATTCGTATGAGTGGAAACTGGAATGAGAATCTGCATCTGCCTAACAGACACTGGTAATGGAACACTGACTCTTTGTAATGCAAATGCTGAGTAAGCAGTGGCTGTCCCTAAAAAAACTCGTAACCTTAACTGAATCTTAAATCTGTGTCTATTTTGAGCATATCTATTTTGAATGTAAGTTTATCAGGAATAAAAGCAAACATAATGAAGGCATTGAACTAGGCATGAAAACATCAGCTGATTTTTGAAGTCTTGGACTGTATTTTCTTAAAATTCACTCTTCTGTGTTTAGCACCCTCTATTTTCTTCCTGGGTAAAAAATTTCCTAGTGAGATCTGACTGACAGCTACCATATAAAAAAAAAGTCCTTTGAATGGTCCATGTTAGAAGTGTAAAGCTTCTGATGTCAAGAAGTAATATTAAATTTCCAGAAATCCTCCTGTTTGTCATCAGTAGGACCTGTTAGGTCATCCTGTATGTCATCAGTTATCCAAACTTCACAAAAATGTTTCATTGCCTGCTAAAAAGGCTGCTGAAAATAACAAATTAAACAATGTATGTCTGCACAAATCTGGTTCTCAGATTTCTTCTTCTCCACCCGTTCACAGAGGAAAAATTGTTCCTAGTGAAATGATGTCCATCTAATATCTATAAGCACATGACATTCAATGAATTGGCATTCAGGATGCGATTCATCTCACCTTTACTTTGAAAATCTCAAGTAATGATGTTTCCTCTTTTTACTCATGTCCCATAAGAGGTAGACATTTAAATACAATAATTCACTCCATTTGACACCTAGATTCTGGGACAAATTGTCCTCTGGAGGTCTATCTCTGTCGCTGTTAAATCAAGTTGGCCTATAAACCACATAATAAACTTAAACTTGACATCTAAGTTGTAATTCTTCAAAGATAGAAGTATTTATTTTGCCTAAATTCTAGTTTCTGTAACTTGTTCACACAGACTAACCTTAAAGCCTTTTGATGCTGCTATATGGGCAGCAGTCCAACCCTCTTTGTCAGCATGGTTGATGAGATCTGCAGAAACAACAGGCTTTACTCTACTGCTATAGTCATCTTCTCTCTTCTCCAAATCAAAGTAGTCTAAATTAGGCTCTGCATCCGTCAAACAATTCCCATTGTTTGGCTCTCCATAGTACATAAGGAGCTTGAGACTTTCAACATTACCAGAATCCACTGCTGCGTGAATTGGTGACCAGCCATCCTAAAAAAGAAGCCACAGTAAAAAAGCACACTGCCACCAAACACACAGAAAATTGTTTGCAGACTTATATCAGCAAAGAATCTGAATGGAAGGCTCTGTCTGGAAATTAAGAAGACAAGCAAGAGTGACATAATAATCCTTTGGGAAAACAGAGTTGATGGTATGTGTTTTGGGTGGAAGAAAGCGAAGAAAACACAGAAGAAATAAAATTTTACAGCTTTCTCCAAGGACAGTCCAAAGATAAAATCTTCAAAATTTTAAAAGAGTAACTGGGCTTACATACTGTTAGTAAACTGCTTCCTTCCTGTGCATCAAACAAAAATGATTACGACTATCAATATTGTTTCATGCTGCATGAATCCATTTATGAGTCAGGTTCACAGTGTTGACATCACAACTTTCTCTCATTCCAAGTCAAATAAATTTACTTTCCAGTTGCAAAATAAATGAATTATAAAAGATTTAGTGTAATATTTACCGGAGGAGGATAATATTCTGTGAAGCTACTACTCTTTGTGCTGAATTTTGGAACAGTCTATAACCCACATTTATTGTCATAAGAACCTAGTGACATCACAATCATTAAAAAACTTCAGAAAAGCACTTGAAAAAGGCAATTATGTAGGCAATTTTGAGACAGTCCTCCTTCCCTTCTCCTCTAGATTTGACATTTTTTTGGCCATATTCTGTCATTTGTGATATATAAGACTGTCTACAATACTGGCAAGAAAGTTTTGGGGTGTTGTCTCTTCAAGGACACCAATAAAGCATGCTAACATAAAAAGTGGAAGCATTTTACAAATCCAGTGCTGGAGAAAAGTTGCAGCAAATTGCCAATGGAATCTGAAATGTGTAAAATTGTATGAAAGTCACATCATTTAGGAGATTTCAGACAATCTACAATTAAAAAAATCCATAAACTATTATGAAAATAACAAAATACTAATTTCAAATTATACAGTTTATTTCAGATTTAAAGAAAAGTTTACATAAATATTTTAATGTCAATATTCAGTACTATACAAGGTACTGTTTTAACTTACACTGGTTTTTATTGTTCGATCTGCTCCACCTTCCAACAACAGTTTAATACAATTGTTATTTCCATTTTTACAGGCCAGGTACAAAGGTGTCTGTCCTCTTTCAGCAGCATGGTTAATATCAGCCTGATACATAATTAATAATTCTGCACATCTACAGCAAACAATAAAGAAATAAAATTGTCTCATGTTAGACATGCAACGCCTCTTTATAACTTAAGACATTTAAATATTTTAAATAAATTATTAATTTTACAGATACAGATCTACCTGTGAGCAACCCATATACACAAGTACAAAGGATAATTTTGTACATAGGTATAAAAATAGACTACTTCAAACATGTAAATCTTAAACTTCTGTAGCTGCATTTAAAAATTGTGAATGTAAACCACTCAATTTCACAAGACTGCTAAAAACTTGATGACAGCTGCTTAAAAAAACCATTCAGCTGAGCAAAAAAAGAGACACATATCTGACTACTGATATTTAAAATAGAATTGAAAAGGGAAAAAATGAAATGAAGGACTAGGATTGGCTTTACCAAAATGGACACTCATCTAGGGAAGTAACCTGGTGGGGCAGCAAAATAGCTTGGCAGTACCTACCATTCAGTAGGTACCTGAACAGAGGCTGCTCTGCAAGGATGGCTTGGGTGTATTGCCAGCAGCTCCTGGGTTATGGAGGAGGGAAGATCAGATGGAGTGCTGAAGAGCAATTCACTTGCAGTTGGCATTCAGATCCAAACTCCTCTACTTCCTCACAGCCCTGTAGCAGTAGGTCCATTTTTTTCCCAGTTCTTGTGCCAGAATTGGCTACCTTTCCCTTCCCCAGCCTAGATTTTCAACAGCACTTAAGACCTTGCAAAAATCTTAATGCCAGGCAACTCACTCTGCAGTTCAAATACTCTGCACTGTTAGCAAAGATAAGTTCCCAGCTTTCCAGCTGAATATTTATCAGTCCATAAAAATAGAAAGCATATCAACAATAAAGCCTCAAAGCAGTTAGTGCAATGCCAAATAACTACTGATTAAGAGACCATACTGTAACAAAATATACTATGACAAAATATTTAAACCGATGTAAGGGATATATATAAGAATATAAGTAACTATATACTAAAAAACCACAAGTATTTAAGAAAATTGGTTTTGATACGTTTTTATCCAGTCAGAAAATCAGTTAAGTTCAAGGTAAAATGCACAATTTTAGAGAAGAGTAAAACAGATAGCATTGATATGAATTACTTATCTATGTTTTCCAAAAATGCTCAACTGAACAAAAAAAATAAAAAAAAAAACCCAAATAAAAACAATGGTCTGCCTTAACAAACATTAGGCATACATCCTAACCATACAGTCACAAAGTCATCTTAAAACAGGCTCACAACAAGACACTTTCACACAGCAATTCAAGATCTGAGTTTTAAGTCTGCTAGGTTAGAAATATCTGGTTTGATACTTTACATTATATTTGGTGAATCTTGAAAAGCTATATCGAATTTCCACCTCAAGTTCAGGGTCATCTTGGCCTGGATCACATGGGAAATGATTCTGGAAGTTTCTCCTAAAATTAGTTACTGGACCAGCCCCAAAAAACTCGAATTTTTTTTCTGACTACATAACTAGGCTTAGAATAACAGTATTGTCTTGGCTCAGGAACAAGGTTAAGGAAGTTGTCACAGGGGACTGGTTATCCAGCCTATGACAGACACCTACTGTGCAACTGAGAGCAGTTTAGTGCTGTCACTAACCCCACATTAGGAGACAGACAATACTGTTGCCCCAAATTCCACCTACTACAGATCTTTTTCTGTGCCTGAACTTTGAGGAGACCAACAAATCAAACAGCCTGAACCATTTATAGTCTTTCTGACATTTTTGGCTAGCCCTGTCGTTCCATGCTCAATTTTACAATTCAACTCATGTTCAGTATCTGAAAAAGTAAAAGCAAAAAATGTGTTTAGGGATATCATATTACATAAGTAAGTTTAAGATAAAAAGAATATGAAGTCTGCAATACCACAACACAGCTGATGATACACAGCAAAGTGTTGTGAGGGTAAGTCGGGGAAATAAACAACTTCCTATTTAAATGAAGTGTGAAGACATTTATTTTAGTGAGAGAATATGAATACAAAAAATTAAAGTTTTAAAAAACCTTGTTTTGTTGTGCAAGATATTTGATTATACATCACTCAGGAGAAAACTCAGATGTTCATTTGCCTCTGAATATGACAGTTTTCTATGCCTGAAAAAATCAGTGCAAAACTAATTTCCTTCTTTCTCTGTTAACCCTATACTATGGCTGGTAACTCAAAGAAAATTAAGAAATTCAGTGGTATGATTCCCAGTACCACATTGTAATTGCTAAGAATACATGCTCAGCAACCTTAAGAGCTGAAATTAGAAAGAAAATAAATAGAAAATACAAATAGAAAATATTAAAATCAGAATGGCATAGGAATATGAATTTTAGTAGATGCTTTCAATAAATGATAGCTAAGTACATTTGTACATAAGAATGCAACAATAATGTAATGAAAACATATATAATGTAAAGATAATATAAAACTGAGTAACAGTTGACACGCAAAATCTTAAAGGCTTCACTTACTTGACATGTCCCTGAGCAACTGCTGAACACAAGGGTGTAAAGCCATTTTTATCAGCAGCGTCAACTTGTGCTTCTGCAGCCAGCAGCAATCTCACACAATCTATAAATGGAGCAGAACCACGGAATGAGTCAACAAGATCAGCCTTAAAACTGTCAGAGGCTAAATCTGCTCAAGGGGCAACAATCAGCCAGTCTTTTGGACTGCACATCACACCTTAGGGGAGTGAAATAAAAGCTCAAGAAAATGTTTGCAGGACAGAGATGAGAATTGCCTCCCATAGGCATCATCACCCTTCTGCAAAAGGGTTGGGTTCTGCTGGGATTCAAATATATCCCCACTGCAGGCAACTCCCACAGTATCAGCTATTTTACCTACCAAGTGGGGAATCTGACTTATCCAGGAGTCCCTAAGGGCGTCACTGCCTACTGGCAGCAGTGACAAATGTGACAGCACAGGGGAGATGTTCACAAGCCACACAGACCTCAAGCAACACACTGACCAGTCTTGTTTTAGGGCACTGACTTGTGATTGCAATGACAAATAAAATAACCTGAAAAATTCAAACCTACCAAAACCATTCCCATTCATATATTTCCAAAACCACATGCTCAAAATAGTACCAGCCTGATTCCATCATCCCTACAGCTAATTTAAGATAATTAATTACATAGTAATTAGACTGCTTTTCATCCACAAATTGGAATATCATTTGATGCAATTAACTTTGAAGAAAACAGTTGATCTGCTCCTCATTCTTGAAATTGGCTCCAGACCAAAATAAAACAAGTCTTTTGTAATTGAAACTACTACTTGGAAAATAAGCTCAGCTACAACACCAATTACAAACTCCTGACCTGATTTCTGAGCAAGCTTAATGCATGCTGTTCTGGCACTCAGTAAAATCCTGAAGCCAAGTTTTGTTAGTGAAGTTTAACTCTAGATACCAGAACCAAACACACATTAAGAATAACTTGGATATCAGAAAAATATATTAAGAACTACTTATAAATCTGACTAGTCTACACCATTTTTCAATGTATTTATTCCTGTTACAATTTTTTCAAATAGTAATACAGATGTTGTGGAGTTGATTGAATAAATAATTTAAAATTAAGAAACAAGATTCTAAAACACTCTAAGTTATTATTTTGCAAATTAGGATTCTTTAATTTTGAAGTAAGTAATCGGATGTGAAATTGTTTTTTGATGTAAAGTTGGTTGTAAAGTTGGTAAGTTACCAGGACTTGATCTGTAATTTTTTTTTAAGTCATAAAGAAGCTCTCTGTTAACTAACTTACCAAGTCCTTCCAATTGTAAGATAGCACCACTTAAAATAAAATTATATTTTCATTCACTTTTTAACACAAAAATACTCTGCTAAGAATGACCTATCTTTTTTTTTTCTTCTTTCCATTGTCAGTCCTGGTCCTATATTAAATTATTAACTTGAAAATACAGATTCCTCCTTGAGCTCCTAAGATACTTCTAAAGTTTATGAGGCATGTTGAAAAAATTTTCATCTAGAAGTTTCAAGTATTTAGCTAGAATACTTGGCTGTTTATTCATAAAGCATATGTTAGCCATGCAAAAGCCATGAACACACACAAAAAGACTCCCTGTCTAGAAAGGCATGGTTAATTCACACTTATTGACTGGCAGATCATTCAGGTGGTAGGTTATGTCTGTAAAAATGCTGTTTCTGATGAAGCTTATCTCTGTGAAAATACCGCTTCTGAAAACAGCTTTTCATTCTTAGGGATAAGTGTGACCATGAGGAAATAGAGCTACTTGCATAAGGCAGAACATGTGAGCTAGTAAGCTCCCATGACCTGTTCTGGTGGCATATAAAGTAAAGGAGCAATTATCTCCAAGATGCCTGGGTCTTCTGGATGGACTTTTTACTGGGATTTGGAGAAGGGTAATTTGGGTCAGACCAGGCTCATTCACTCCGGTTCACTCTGGTCTGCCATAAAAGTAATAAGCAGTGGGAAGAACTCGATGGAAGGGCAGGCACTAAACAGACATTGGTGTCACTAAGTTATAAGTTTTGGTCATAGCAAAAGCAAAACATGGAAGCAAACTGAGATAAACACCTGGAGATTTTACTGCTCTCCACCACAGCTGGGTAGTTCTTCCAGAGTGATGGCAAACATCATGCAGATACATCCGTGGCTTGACAAAGCTGACTCCATGTAGCTGTATGTCTCTGCACCTCACTCCTTTCTACTTCCCACACCATTCCAGTTTTTTTCTATCAATCAGGGTGCCACAGCCTCCAAATACTCAGGATAGAAGAGAATCAATTATACTGTAAATGCACATGATTAGCACATAGCTGAGTCCAAAGGATATTATTTTCTCCACATCTCTCAGATTCAGGAACTCTTACTGTTTCATTCTGTCCCTCTCCACCTCTTTGTGGTGGAGAATAATTTGCAACACCATACAGCTATGCAGATCTATTAGCTAAGAGAACTACTGCTATTAAGTGCACAGTGGACCTGAAGTGGTTCCCTCTTTGCTAATGGTAAAACCAAGGCAGACTGACAAGACAACCTGTTCAGCTATCCCAGTCTAGTGGTTAAATCATGAAATTAACAGTTTCCTCATGTCCATTCAAATACAAAGAAACTGTGTATTTTTAGGGTGAATTTCTCTCTCAGACCTACAGAATTAGGGACAGTGTGTGTTGGAAACAAAGCATCTGCTATTAACTTCATGTGCTGCAAAAACCCTCTGCTGCAGCTCCCAAAAGGCAACTGTTTCCAAACAGGAAAGCTACACATTTTGCAATTAGGATAGATTAGGACAGAATATTTCAGTGCTCTTTTCTTGTGTAAGTCAATTTTTTCTACAGAATGGGCTGAGATCATTTAACAGCTGCTGCCACCATGCTGGTTACAATGTGCTCTACCACGCTCTAGTTATCTGCACATCTCAAATACTGCATTTCTGCACTCAAAATGTGTAGGGATCATTCAGTTTCCACTCTTCTCAGAATCTCTGAAACATGGCTTTTCTGAAGGGAGGTACTCATGCTTGCTTTTATCAGTTCTAAAGTTACTCTTTTCTCCACGTGAAATCTTCTCCAGGAGAAATAGGAACATCTGGTTAGTTGACTTAGAAATTGACTAAAATCCATTTAGTCAATAAATCCACTTTAAAAATATTCTCAATAAATTAAATCATGATGTGATCACCCACCAGTGTAGGCTTGTGTTAAGTTTTATGGTTAGACTGAACTATTTTAAGGGTCTTTTCCAATCTAAGTGACTGTAAGATTCTATGAGGAAAAAAACCAAAACAACAGAAACTTACCATTGACAACACAACTCAATACATTGAAAAATTTGAACAATAAATTATTTTATCCTTAAAATGACAGCAGTATCATTTCTTTCCACCTGGCTAGTTAAGGAGAGGTATTAGAAAGGACTTTAAAAAGATTTATTTCTATACATCCATTCTTAAGCCTACATAAATTAAGTAAATTTAAAAGTCTCCACTTTGAATTGCTACATATATCCATTCGAGAACAAACTACAAGTAATGAAAAACGACCATATATATATGTGTGTGTGTATATATATATATATATTATATAATAAAGTTAAACGCAAAAATCTTTCTCCAAAATTTTTATAGATCTATACCTTTCAATTTTCATATAATTTATTAAGGAGACATCAACACTGCTGTTGTGTGATTCTCTCATTCAGAGTTCATACACTCCATTTAGTGGCTGAAATGTGATGATTTGTACAACCAAGTATTTTTCACATCCTGTCAACTATAAATAGAAGAGCAACACTATAACCTCTGTAATATAGTTTTTATCTCAAAAAATAAAACATACTAAACAATTATAGGGTGCATATGCATATGTTTCTTTTTATTATTGTGTTTGCACAATTCTATCAAGTGTCTTTCTTATTTGAAATTTTGACAATAAAAAAAGGAACCAAATTGCCCTTGCTGTCAGTAGGAGCTGTTCAGTAACCGAAAATCATTTGCTTTGATGCAATTTTAGAAGAGAAGATGAATAAAGAAGAATTGGGTCAATTCTGATCTCCCACAAATATTAGCAAAGATAACTGCATGTAAGCCTGGAAGAATAGACCAAACATCCATTTAGTGAGTGGAGAATAATAAATTCACACAATATAACTAACTTGGATTCTTAATACTGCAGATAAGTTGAAAAAAGGAAAAAATCACCAAAGGGAAAAAAAGGTACTCTTTCACAATTTTAAAGGTTTTGGCAACAGGAAAGTCGCCAGGTGAAACTCAGGTGAAAAGTCCCAGATGTTTCTACAAAAAAATTTTAAAAAACCCCATAGCAGCTAGGAAGCAAAGACAAAATATATCATTTGGAACAAAATAAAAACTCCTCCTTCGCTATGCCTGGTAGCAAAATTAACCTTGAACATGTGAGAAAAATGTACACTAGCTGCAGATTTTGTATCCTAACTTTAGTGTTATTTTTAAAATATTTCAAAAGAATTATGAAATAGCCTATGTACTATCTGGAACACTTAATCAGGGGTTTGTAATTGTGTCACTAATAAATATTCCATTAAATAAAATCACAAAGTACTCTTGAAAGCAGTGGCTTTAATGGGACTTTGGTCCATGTTCTACTCTGAAATAAAATTCTGACTTTACTACAAATTAATGGTATATTTGCCATTGGTATTACTGGACTTCATCTTTAGTGTCCAAACCAGCATAATGATACCACCTGCAATATAAGAATCTGGAGGGTTTTATGTAGGTAGAAAAAGCTTTAGTAATGTGCACTGGACTTTTAAAACAAACTGCTGTTTGAGAGCCTTTTGGTAAAGGTCAGAAAATTATTTCTAGGAGTTTGTATCCATGAAATTCATATCTGTTGGTAACACACCTGCTGCATTTCATAGATATATTCATAAAATATGAAGACAGATGGTTGAAAGGCTCAGAAATGCTTCTTCCTTAATACAGAGGAGGGTTGGGGTCATGAGGAAAGAAAAAAATATCTTTTAACTTTCTCAGGAGAGCCTAGGTAACAAATGAAGGCTATTTCACTTACTTCAAAAATAAAAAACAGTTCATCTTATTTGCCAAGTAACCATACTATTCTGACACTATCTTCCATCATTTTCACTGCTGCTGCACAAGATCAAAACCCTGATGACAACCTATTCTTTGCTGCTTACTCCCTGTAGAGGTAAGTTCTTTCTTTCAAGCTCCTATTGCCACAAAAGATCTTTAGTGTTTCACAGAATATGAGATGATAATATCTGGTACCTTTTTATATGAAGGGATTGGAGAATTAGAATGGCTGCTCCTGCAGAATGCTACCAATTTTTTGTGTTTCAAATGCTTTCTGAGTTCCAAAGTTCTGCTCCAAGAAGCATTGCTTATCAATATGCTATAGCATGATTTTGGTCATATAATCTATGTATCCCACTTTCAATATCACATTTTTAAGAAGAATGCATTTGACTTAATTGAATATTACAAATCTATGAAGTAAGCTTTCACTAGTTTCCATGGATGCCATACTAGATCTTGGTATCATTTACCTGTATGTCCATTCGTAGCAGCAGAATACAAGGCAGAATAGCCATCTTCACAAGAGTAATTTATGTCCAGTCCTTCTTCATTAAGCAGCATTGATAATAAAGTGACATTTCCCTGGGCAGCAGCTTGGTGAAGAAGGGTGGGCCTGCCACCCAGGGGGACAGGACCACCACTTGTTAACAAAGGGGTTAGGGAGGAAGACCAGCCTGTGAGTTAAAGCAACAGAAGTTAGAGACACATAAATAAGCCCCGCATTTTCTGTGTTCTTTTAAGTACTAAAAAGTATCTTCAAAATGATTGCATTTGTTAGTTTAGCAAAAGTTTTGTGATGGTGCTTTGTCTACACATTAGAAGGTATTCTGAAGAATAAAAACTGCATTGAGGGGTGACACTTGTTAATACAAATGAACAGGACCTCATGACAAAAGGTCAATGTGAAACTTGTGAATGGTAGTAGCATGTGGATGTCTCAAAAAATTTATATTATCAAGGCTAACAGAAGTTTTAGACAAGTTTTAATTCATTTGTAATATGCCAGGAAGATTTTTTAAGTATCTGTAGAAAAGTTTTCGAAATGAAGTACTTATTTTCATATGTAATTTTATCCTCCTTAGTGCAAACTTTAGTATTTATATATTTGGTATTTATATAACTCACATGTAGTTATAAAGATTAATTGCACGGAGAGCCCTTATTGACTTCAGGCGCCTTTCAATAAGTTTGAAAAAATATGTAGAAATCATTTACACAAATAATACAGAAAAAAAAATTTATTATTGAACTCTCCATTAAGGTAACGTTCCTTTTACTTTGTCATACTTAAACATTATAAAATGCTCCAGTGGGAATGAATAACAGGTTATACAAAATTTATGTATGAAAGCTTTCACTCCATTAACAAAGAATATTCAATCCAAAACTCTGAAAGCTTAGGCGTTGTGGTTAAATGTTCTGTTGACTACTTATCAGCTTTAGTAGGCACTTTGTTAAGAATATGAAGTTTGCTGCATAAGGCATGGAATATTTTATGCATCCTTCCTTGAGCAAAGACTGCAAGAGAAAATAGGAGAAAGGCTGTTTTTTTTAATATATATTTTCATTATTACCTTTAGAAAATACACATGAGGCTGAAATTTGATACAAAGCAAGATAAAGAAGCTTTTAATGCAGTTTTGCAATGCCTGAGACTGAAGAAGAGTTGCAGGCCATTAGCTTCAGTTCCATTCAAGCTTGTAAGAGCTATCCAACATCTCAAACTAGAAAAAGTATGTGGCAGTAGCAGTGCCATGCTGGGATGGTCTGCTCCACATTTTGGAAAACAAAATGAAATGCAGAAATTCCCAAGAGAATTCTACAGAAACAATGGACTGGGTACCTTGTAAGATCTCAATACATTTTAATTAACATCAAGACTTAGACAAGAATTCATCAGCTCAGTAATACCAATGAAGAATACATCATTTGATTCCAGTTAAAAAAGAAAAAAAAACAAAAAAATGCTTGGAGTATTTTCACATTTGTTTCTAAAGTAAGCTAATTTGTCAATTTAAATTAAGTTTACTAGTGAAGTATCTAAACATATGAACATATTTTTAGTATTTTCTCAATATTATTAGCTTATTATTAAACTTATTTTTTATATTCACTGTAAGAAGCCATCGCTGCAGCTATGAAATTACCTTATATATCCAAATTTAAACAAAAAATAAATTGTAAAATTAACTTAATACATCTTCTTATAACTTCAATTCTGAAGCTGCCTTCTGACTATTAATACTCTTAGTAATACCTATTTCTCCAATACTTTTAATCAGAGGAGTTTGAGGGTTTCTGAAGTTTATAAAAAAAACCCAAAAAGCAATATATAAAGTAAACTGTATGCTTTAAGTGGCAAAAAATATATTATCTTCAACTTCCACCATTTGAGAACAGTTAACTCTTACAAAATTCCCAAAGGTCCAAAGAAAAACTTGTAGTATTCCTTTCCATTGTGAAAGTGGTTTTATTTTTCCAGCCTTTTGTTGTTCTTTGAAATTAACTGTACTGCAGCTGTTGCTATACATATATTTATGTTTTTAGAATAGTACTTCTGTAGATGTTACTGTCTTCTTGTGGTAGTTAACTGATAGTGGATATTGTTAAGGTGGCACTACCATTACTAAAATTGTTTATCCAAGTAACACTGGAATTTTGGTAATATGAATAGCATTTTGAGTTTCCTTTCCTTTTGGATGTAGTTTATTTGCTTGTTTGTTTGCTCTTGGGGCATCCTTAAGAGAAATGCCAAAATGAACGGAATTTTTTCATGTCACATCTTAAATTTCATTTCAGCTCCTTGAAAAGAAAAATATGTTGTTGTAATTCAGTGATGAAATTAATTATACTAGGTTAGTATTAAATGAAAACCTTCTACTGATAAAGATACAAAAATAAGTAATAAATCTAACTTTACATTCTATTATCAGAGTGAAGCAGTATAATAAAATTCAACTCATCCAGTAAAAATGCACCAACATTAAAAGATAACAATAAATAAGGGACACCATTAGAGACTCAAAAAGTTAGGAAATGTGAAGCATCTGTGAAAGTTGGTAGGGCATGCAGTGATGAAGGGCAGAGGGACAGACAAAAACAGCTTCTGGCATCAGCTTCAGAATGTGAGATGGTTAATTTCAGAGCCTAGCTCAGTCCTTCACCCCCCGCCACACACACTTTTATCTTCAAAGCCAATTGTAAAGAGAGAATAAATCAATCATTATAGAAATGAGCAAAATAAAAAAATATATTTCATTCAAGAGTGACACAGAAAGCACAGAAGTAAGAAGAAAGTGAAAGCAGAAATCCCAGGGATATGGTAATCCAAACACCTACATTTGTTTCCATTTTGAAGTCTTACAGCCATTGAACTGCAGAAATCCAAACAGAGCAGAAGCATTCTGGCACTGATTCAAAGGCTGCTGAAGTTAATGAAAACACTGCCACAGATTTTGAATCAGGCCATAAATGTTCATTGTAACGTCTCTATGTGCAGTCTGCTTAACATTAATGATGAAGGCCCATGTCTTTTCCTAGCAGGGATGAAAAGAGCAACATGTGGTACAACAGCCACCTCTGAAAGAAGATACAGTCACATTACTTTAGCAGAATGCCTTAGTGACACAGATCAGAGCTCCCATTTAGAGCTTGCTCTGAATAGTTCCTTTTCTTAGAACCAAGACACTTCCTTACTGAAAATCAGGCTGTTGATATGTTCCTATATCAATCTGAGCTCATTAGGAAACTCTATTAAAATTAATAAGTATAATACTTTAGTGATTACGTTATTATCAAGTTTTCTGACTCCACAGTAAGAAGAAAGAAGCATGAATTTACTGACCTACAAAAAAGGTCAGAATCCTAAAAATGAAGGATTCTGTCAATGTCCTTTAATATGGTAAAATTTTTGTTGTTAAAAATATTAAAGAATTCTGATTGAAGCTCACTACTTACTATACAATAAAATTAACAGGATTTGAACATGTTCTTATTTAACTGAATGCAAAACTGAAATCCTAAACATTTGCTGAAAAAAAGCAAATAAAGCATCTTAAAATCAACCAGATCATTAATAAAACTAACTGATTCTGTGCCTAGAGGATATACAAAGGCAGATATGGGAAGGAGGTTTCAGCAGTACTTGTAGTTTGTTAGATGTTTCTCACCTCAAAGAAAGTCATACTTAAAAAGGAGGTTGAAAAAGGGAATGAGTGGCATGAATTCAGGTACTACTGACCACATTATCTTAATAAAACCAGTGTTATTAAATTTGGTTTATCTTTTTATTTCCATATATATTTATAAAATATATTTTTTTCTTAGCATGTAATTTTGAAAGAAGTGTTTTCCATACTTGCATAATATCCATTGCTCTAAATTTAGTTAGTTCTGCAGTTTGCTAGAACACTTGGCCAAAACAGATTAAATTGCCTTAAAAACATAAAGAAAATGAGATTGAAGAATAAGTGCAATAAAATATAAACATTATTTTGGGTAGAAGACAAATAAACTCCTGAATATTTATGTGAATACTGCAGATCAAGTTATTAAGGTTCTTTGAGCCTGTACGTAGCCAGTAAAGGAGATACTAAAATAACATCTCTATATAAATAAAATAAAATTTAAAAAAGTAGCATACAGCTAAGTAGAGTTTAAGCAATCTTTCTCAGAGAACTTTGGATCATGTTTCCCATCTGCAATTGCAAATATTGGTGAAAAACAGTGTCATTTACAAAGTACTAAGATGAAATGTTCAGAGCAAGGATTATAATGGAATTAAATCAACAAATATTTCCATGCCTCCTCAAAAAAAGTGAAGGGAGTTAGAGAAAGCAAGAAACCTTAAAAATTAAAAAAATCTAACAATTTTTGACAATAAGTCCTCTCTGTGAGAATCTTCTCTGAGAATGGTCACACATTTCGTAAGAAACACAAATTAAGTATTTGGGGGCAGAGTTTGATAGAAAAGAATTACTGTTCTCCTAAGAAAAAAGTTAATACCTCAAAGCACAAACTAAACTAATTTCATTTTTAAGGTATGGGATTTATTCTTCTAAAGAATAATCAATAACTACCTTAAGTGATTACCAAATATCAGATAAATAATGTAATACTAACTGTTACATACACCTAATTCATGCTGATAGGATTTGTGGAATACAATTTCTTGCTTACAAAAACTATTCACTTGGAAGCTGATTTTCCAGTAATTTATTCTATGTTCACAAAATCTTAATTATTTTTTTAAAGAACTTGAAAATTCTGTTATGGAGCCTAATAGCACCTGAAGGCAAATTAAGCTCAGAAAATATTTGAAATACTGGAAGACTAATAATCTATCTGACATGGCAATCAGACTCATCTTGGAATATGAATTTAAGATGAAAATTCAGGACATCCATATGAAAAACAGCAAACTAATAGGCAGTCATCAAATCCCAATGGTGTTGACTGAGGAGCAGTAGACAAACAGAAGGATAAGATTTCTGAGCTGATACTTTTATGGCACAGTTCAGAAAGGAGAGAGGATTCTGACAGTATGGTGCGACAACCAAATGTTGAAAGGATGTGTAGATTACTCCTGATACATGTAGAAAGTCTTCAATGAAGTGGAATGAGAATAAAAATTGCTTAATAACAGGAAACTTGGAATCTCCTCACAGAATTTTGCCACACACAGTTTTTGGAGTGGCTTCCCCAGGACTGGTGCTTGAGTTCAACTCACTTATCAGCTAGTGGTGCAGTTACCAAGAGAAAGGGGTTGGTTATGTGTTGGAAGCATTTCAGCTGTGTAGGGCTTTTATGCCCTCCAGATGATGAGGCAGGGACTAGAGTTATGAGGGACTCCAGTACCATAACTGAACTAGCTGTTGGAAGTTTGAGACAATTCAAACATTCTTCAATGCTGATGAAGGTCTAAAGTGTTCCATAACGGAGTGTTCTTTTTTTTTCACTGCAGTGCAAGTCAAACTGAAGAGGAGCTTCTACCTAATGTTCTAGCAGGGAAATATGTTAATAAAAAGCTTTATAGGAGATCTACACACTGAAATGTAGATCAGTATTGTCTTTGTTCACTTTAATACCATCAGTAAGATTCCCTGAAGCTGGTGGCACACTAGACACACCAGTAAGTCCCCACCAAAACACAAGATGAGTAGCAGATAGACACACTGACTCCAGACTTAAGATTCTCAACAGTTAGATTTTAACTTTCTAACAGCAAACTTGTGCCCAAATCTGTTGAAGTAAACCTGTGAGATGCCATGCATGAGTATTAACAAAGCCTACAACCAAAAAAAGAACTATAGAAAAACAGAAATAAAATGAAACATATTCTATAGGCATGCAGTGATATATAGGAAAGTGCACTGTTATACAGGCAATTACATGTCTTAATGTGCAACAATCTACAGCCATAGCCGAATACCACAGCCCCAGCTATTCCCTGTTCTTTAAAAGATTCACACAGAATAGAAATACATATTCCATAGAAGATCCCCAGAAGAGCTAATATTCAAAACATAATTTAAGACTGAGAAAGCATTTTGATGTCTAAAACACTAGCACTTACCAAAAAATAAATTTTAAAAAATTTAAAGGAATTTGTTTAATACACTCTAATCTGCAGCTCACTTACTCTAAACATTAAACCTCTTTAAAAAAAGCCTTCTATATGGAGACTTCCTTGAGGAAGGAAACTTATTTATGACATTACTAAATCAGCAAAAGAATTCCCATATCCCTGGAATATGGAAAAAATACAAACGAAAATTTTAGCTTTTAGAAAGTAAGAAAGATAAAGTTACAAGATAAATAAAGCAAATAAGACATATAAGAAAACCAAAACATTGTTTTTGAGGGAGACAGTTTGTAGCATATCAATCCCTTTACCTGATGCTGTTACCAGGAGGCTGTCTGAATCACATGGTCTACAGGATGAAGCACTAACAGGGTTTATGGAGGAGCTACAGGCAATGGTGGTGGGAATGACAAAGGAATTTTCTGAACATGCAGGTTGGTTCAGTCCAGGAAAGTGGGAAGGCCAGGCACCCACCTGAGATGAGGCTATGGCTGGTATGGCACAGCCTGCAGGTGCCACAGATAAATCTATAGCAGGTTTTGGTGGCAGCTGAGGTGAGGACTTAGAAATAATTTCCTCATTTATTACCCTGATTCCTTGTGGTGAACTTGAAAGAGGTGAGGTCATGGTTTTGTTGTCAGTTTTTGCACTGGTATTTGGGGATCGATTGCTATCCATTAAAACTTTAAGCTGTGGGTGTGGTGGAGAAGGAGCTTGTGAAAGCCCTGGTTTTTTAGGAGGAATTGGTGGAGGGTTTCCTCTGTCAATTCTTGATACACTTGGAGTCTTTAAAGTAATTTTACCAACCGGGGTGTAAGTGCCAACTTCCCCTGAATGTGACGTCCCCGGGCGCGATGGAGCGCCGCTCTGAGGGCCTGTAAATCTGGAAAGAGCTTGGGTAACAGTGTTCCGAGCTGCCTGCTTGGCAACAAGGTTGTCACGACTAGTCGGGGATACATCCCTTGAGGGAGGGCTTTGGGTTGTGTTTCCATTTTGGTCTTGGTCATTAGTATTTGCCTGAAATCTAAATCTAGCTGCTTGGACTCTTGGGTTTAGGCCTGGGTGGCCAGCAGTGTTGGCAGATGGTGAATGCAGACTGTGTATAGATGAAGAGAGCGAGGAATTCTGAGCTGTGGCAGTTGGTGTGGTAGGGGTGCAAAGGGAATTACTATTTGAAAAAGGGGAAGTGCTACTTGATAAATCAGGGGATAAGCCTGTACTTGGTCCATTTTCTTCAATTCTGTTTTGATTTTGTGCAAGAACAGGAGTTGTGGGAGGGACAAGTTCACAAGATGAAGATTGCCTATCAATGACAGGCTTCACAAATGCTGCATTGGTACACACATTCATTTTTGTATTGCCAGATACTAGTGGGCTCACTGTAGAAGGCTTTATAGAGACAGTCAAAGGCAACTTCTTAGTGTTTTCTACACTACTGTCCATCATTACAGTCTCTGTTTGACAAGCAACAGTTCTTGAGCTTGGCTCTTCTGTTTCAACTGAAATAGAAACAAAACTCCTATCGCTATTCTTCTGAGAAAGATTGGCTTTACTTTCATTCTCCTTTTTTAATTGCTCAATCATTTTGATCATTTTATCTCTTTCTTCTCTGAGGTCACTGGTGTGTGTTTCCTCTTTGTGAAGTTTGGCACGCAACTGCTCTCTCTCTGTGTCAAATTCAGACAGCTGCTTTTCCATTTGAGCTTCCATTTGTGTACTCCTTTGTTTCTCAGCTGCAAGAAACTCCTCCAATTCAGTAGCCTTTTTCTTTTCCTCTTCAAATTTTGACATCACTTCTTCCAGTTTCTGGGCTTCTTCTACAATTCTGCCAGACAACTGCTTACACTCTTTCACTAGCATCAATACTACATGCTTATTTTTTCCACGTTCTTCTTCAAGGCGAGCAGATAGTTTTTTGTGCTCCAGCTCAAGATTCTGTAACTGAAATTTTTCCATTTCCAACTGTAAGAAGACAGAAAATAATTCTCACTAACAATTCTCATTTCATAATAACCTAGTATTAACCTGACACTGATATTTTAATCCTTGAGAGTATGACTAAAATGAACCCAGGAAGGTGATTTGTGATATCTAACACAAGTGCATATAATCTCATGCAAGCAAAACAAAGAGAGCCATATCAGAAGAGCAATTTAGAAACTAAGTAAACTCTTTTGATTTCCTCCACTGACAAGAGAGAGACTCTCCAAAGTTGTTTAATGCTTGTGATTCCTGAGTGATGGAGCTACCTGTTCTCAAAACAATTGCTATAAGACATAACATAAAGCCATCTTAGTAAAGGAACCATACACAAGTAAGAGATGAGGTTTGCAAAAAATCTTTGAGGACAGAAATGACAGGGTTAGGTTTTATCTCTTCCTCCAACTGAAGGAGATTAAGTCCATCATAAACATAACTGGTATCCTGTATCTTGTTTTAACATTTATAAATAAGACAACTTTTTGGCACAGGCAGACAGAAAAATTTTCCTATACTTAATAATAGTAAAAAGTCTCATTGACATCAGTGATGTACAAGCTGCTATTAATAAAATGCAGATAACAGATAAGAATAATTTTCCCCCTTATTCATATAACCATTGCCTCTAATTCATTTTGTCTACTGTTTATGCTTTTATTCACAGACCCTCTTCTAGAAAAGCACTGCAAAAATATGGCAATACACCATTTTATAGAACACCTAAGAGGAAGAAATCATTGTGGGAAATGATACCTGCATTTTAAAGATCATCTTGGTTTCAAATACTTCAAAACCAGTTTAGCAGCATAGGGGCTGCACTGGGGTTTTAGAGCTTAATCGCAGGTTGACACTCTGCACAATGCTTTTCACAAAACAACAGCCACTCTTTCTTAAAAATGTTATCACAGACTTATAGAATGGTTTAGATTGGAAGGGGACCTTGAAGTTCCAACCACTCTGCCACAGGCAGGCACACCTTCCACTGGACCAGGCTGCTCAGAGCCCCAAAAATCAGTGCTAAACATGAAAAATGATGTATGGTATTATCAGTCTTTGCTAAACAAACTGTATCAGCAGTAATATCTCTTCAGTTCTGTTAATGCAAATACAGCTGCAAATTAAATTTAGAAATATTATAATGACACTGTATTTAGGAATGGTCTGAGCATAGCTTACAAGTGAAAAAAATCTTTATTTTTTCCTCAGTGATTTCACTGCATTTCAGTGGATCCAGCATTTGCATGGTTCACTTGAATTTCAAAACAAGGAGAGGATCCAACCATTTCTTTTCTTTGTTAAAATAGGTATAAAGATGATGAGAAATGTATATAATTTCTAAAGCTTGGAGATGTATAAATATTAATAGTGAAAATACTTTTTGTCAAACTTTTTATACTTTATTATTCTGCTATTTTATTTTCAGATGAGCTTCTCATTCTATAAATTAAGTGTTGTGAAATTATATTACTTCCAAATAATTACAAACAGATTTCAATATTTAACTGCCATGAAATCAGCTTACCATACTATAATAATACCTGACTTGTAAGAATTGCATCTAAAGGACGACTCCTTAATAAAAATGTAAATCCTCCATTTGATTTCAATATACAAAAGCAGCATTATTTTCTCATTTTACATTGTCTCCTATGTCTCTCTCTCCCTCCCTTTTGTTCTTTTGGCTGCATCCTCTCAAACAGGGAAAAGCCTCTGAATATTTACATGGTATTTTTCCCTTTAGATGACAGATTTGGAACTAGCTGCAATTATTTATGAGTTTACAAACTAAGCAGAACCTGATTTTTGCAAAGTTTACTATATGCTTACACTATATCATATCAGTAATACAAACATCTGGAAATGAGTTCAAGAAGGATTTGAAAAGTGGTGAAAAAGGATACTGGGAAAAATATAGTGTCCCACAAACAATTAACCAGCAAAGGCCCTTCAGAGGTGAGAGACAGCATACCTTGTAAGAAAATGTTGAGGAAGCTTGGCTTGCATAGTTTAGTGAAAAACAGAGAGATACCCTAACAGCAACATCCTTTTGAAGGGCCCTTACAGTGATGACAAGAGTAAAATTCATCTTGGTAATGGCAGGTGGGGTTCCATAATAAAAGAGAAAACTTGCCCTTTGAGAGGCTCAGTCTCAGAAAAAAGTTCTTCACAAGGACACCAGTGCAGAAAATATGCAGTATTGCCATTCCTGGGGGTTTTCATGACTAAGCAAGACAAATTTACAGATGACCAGATGTACTGATGATGATGATAATCTGCTTTAAGCACAAGGTTAGAATAAATTACACCAACAGGCCTTTTTCAACCCACACTTGCCTTTCTTTGAGCATGCATCCCAATACTAACTCCTCTGCAAACTCTCAACAAATCAAGAACTGTCATTTTGATGATCTGTTTTGTGTTCCCAGGAAAACTCAAAATTAATTTTCACAGCAGCTCCAAGAAAAGCATTCAAAGAGATGGAAGAAGATGGAGACTTAACACAAAGCAGATGACATCTGAGAGTGAGAAGTTTGTATATGGTAAGCCTTACAGTCCTTTGTGCACCTCCTTAATTTTTCTACACACTGGTATATTTTTATGCCTTGTTTTTTGTGATCAAATGAAAATTTTATTCATAGAGTTCTTTTGAGGTGATTATATTCACAGATATCAAGTCCCCCCCAGAATAAGAGTTCACTCTGAGTCTGTTTAAAGTTCAGTAACACCCAGAGAAAATAAACACAGCTGTACACAGACTTCATTATTTAGATTGGGACAGTGAACCAATTCCAAACATGAAGACAGAGGCATCACACATTTAGAGAAGGAGGAACCACTTTTGGAGCAGGGGCAGCAGCTGGCTTGTATTTAGGTTACATTTGCCTAGGCTGGTTTTTTTCCTTGCACTGTGTCACGCTACCTTGATGAACATTTTCCGAAGTCCCTCAAAATTCCTTCATTATCCTCTTCAACAGAAGGATTTGAGATGAAGAACAGACAGAAAAATGTGGAATGGAGAGAAGGTAAAACACTGAATGAAATGTTTGTGAATGCATGGAGATGTCTGAGAGATACATCATCTGTTTCCACAAACACAAAGAGTTTAAAAGTGTCTTGCACAAATAGCATTTCTAATGGAGATTAGAAGAGGAAGGTGTACTTCAGTAGACAGTCATGCACACAGCTGCTCAACACCACGTAGTTTGTTTTCAAATCCTTAAAATTATGATTTAAAGAAAAAAAAGCTGATGTATTCCTCTAGAAAGCAAAAGAAAAAAGTATCCTTTCCTGTACAAACAGATGTACAGATACAGACTTTGGTAAAAAAAAAAAAAGACAAAAAAGGGACAAAATTTGAATTTACATATTAATATACTGATATATTCTTAATATGTGAGCCCATCTTAGGTGCATGTATCTGTCCCTATAATAAAAGCCACAGATAAATGAAGAATTTAGGTACACGAAGAGACTTGTGGCCATGCACTGAAACAAGAAACTAATTCCACCATCCTGGCAGATGCGTCAGGGTTTCTCCCAAAATCCTTTCTCAGTCAGAACAAGTAAGCTTGCTTGCCCTTTCCTTTTTTTATATTTACTGATAAAGCTTAAGAGAAAAAAAAAATTAATACTTTAGAGTACTTTGAAACAAGTGTGAGGTACATATAATAGTTCATTCCACATTAAACTGTTTGAAGACTTACATATCATACTGATATCCTTTTTTATATAATCTGTTTTCCTGAAGTCTTAACAGAGAAATGATGCTTAAACTAAACAAAAAACAGAGCTAAAGTAACAACAAAATGTTTGCTGGTTTAATTTAAGCAACTTCCAGCACTTCCACATGTTTTTTTCCCAAAGAGCAATCATTACAAAAATCAATTTTACGTCAATTGTCTTAGCCTGTTTACTGTTTGGGGTTTTTAAATCAACGTAAAACTGACACCAAAAACCTGTCTCACAGCAGTAGATATTCTATCCATCTTATATGAAGTGAAGATGACTAAACACATAGAGAACATTTTTTTTTCTATTTATTCAAAAATACTTTGTGTAATTAGTACTTTACACAACTGCTTCATCTCTTTCCTCTCAGAAACTCCTCCCTAACATATGCATATTTAGCTATGCTTAAGAAATGTATGGCTTACATACTGGTGAAATACATGCCACCAACCAATCATTCACTTTCAAAACGACACTCTTTTATCTTCAATCTGGCACTTTTTTCTGCAATGTAATTGTTCCAAAATTATTTTCTTTTTGCAGTAAATGTTCTTAATATGCAAAAAAGTATTTTTAGAGGCATAAAACATTTTTGCTGATTTATAAAATAGAGCCACCTAATATAAAAATAAAATAAATTATTTACTTTATTCAGGTTAGAATGAGAATAGGTTCTTAAGGCTTCAACAGTATTGGTTTAAAAATATCTGGTGATGATGCTCAGTTCACACTGAGCTATCTACTTACATATCCACTGTATCAACTTGTACCAGTTATATTTAATTTTTTTCCATAAATAGAGCTAAAATCACAGAACAAATGAAGTGTACATACAAAATATCACTAGAACACCAGCATCTCACCTTGCATGAAAATTAAGTGGCAACATTTTAACACTTGTGATGTTAATCAAGAAAAAGATGCAAATGAAAAATGTGACATGAAAGAATAAAGCAGGAGAGGGAGAAGGGAAAAAGTCAATAGCAGGATACCTTCTTTTGTCTGTTTTCAGCAGCAGCCAACTGAGCTGACATTCTTTCTTGCATTTTCCTGCAGTGAGCCATTACAGCTTCCAAAATGGACAGAGGGTTCATGCATATTGGCTTCTTTTCTTTATCACCAGCACCTGCCTCAAAGTCTCTCTGAAGAGCCAGAAATGGGTCGCTCAGATTGAACCTTCCGTATCGCTCCTGGATAAAAACCTCTTTGCGCCGGGCCTAACAGGAAAAAAAAAGGCAAAATAAACAGAGAAATAAAATGCATTCTTTGAAGTACATCCACACACAGAAAAAACTTACACTACAGGAAAAGCAATATACATCATTTAAAGTTTTAAAATATTTTTTCTTTAGGTATTCATGTACAACCTCTAAAAGAAAAATATGCCTCAAAAAATCAGAAAAACACCCACAGTGCAGAGAAACATTGTCAAGAAAGAGAAATCATCCAAAAATAGGGAAAAACATTTCTCTGCAACTTTGTTCAAATTCTGTTTTGAACAATAAGCAAAAGAACAAAAAAGAAAAAAAAAAAAGGAAGAATAAAGTTCTGATGTACAAAAGAGGAGAAAGAGACCAAATACTTACTCAATGGGTTAGCACATCATTTGGAAAGCTTGAAGTTAAAATTTTAATATGAAAAGTTCATGAATGATAACACACATTTCAGGGCATGAAAAAACAAAGAGGAACATAAGAACTATTTTAGAAAAACCCCTCAAAGACTAACTACAAATTACCTTAGTGAATACCCAGCTTTTTTCTATATATTGTCAACAAAATTGAAATGTTCTCTTAAATGAGAATTTAAGAGAATTTAATGTCCGGAAAAGAAACAAGTGGGCCTACATATTTTGATGCTTGAAATATGTCTAGTTTGTTTTTCATTGTGATATTATAAATGGAAAATCTTTATTAAAAAGACCAGGTCTTTGGAACATAACTTCAGAAAAAGCTGACAGAGTTCACTCAGCCCTAAAGTCTAGCTTGGCTTACAAGGTCAGGTAGTGACTGATTGAAGTGATAAAAATAATAGATAGAACCTAGTTATTTTTTATAAAGTGCTTTCCAAGAAATCCCCAATTAGTCTAATCATTTTAGTATTTTAATCCCCTTAATTTATAACTTATATAATAAAAAAGTTAGTTCCAAAGGTAATATTACAGGACTAGGAGGCGGGACTGTATTTGTAATTTGTGGCTCTACAGGATGAAGTTACAGGAGAGTATGTAGCTTAGGAATTCAACCTGCATGGAAAGGAAACCATCAAAACCAAAAGCCTTACCATAAATGGATTACATTGCTAATCAGCCAAGCAAAATGATAAATCCAAGCAGGTTAAGAATTTAAATAGAGAGGGATTCACAGTCCATATATAAATTATCAACAACTTAAAAGCCACTTAGTTTATATAAAGTGACATGTCAAAGTAAAGGAAAAAATAGATGTAGCAGATCTGCTGTAAGTCCAAAACGAAGACCACCAAGAGCCCTCATTTTTAAATCCAAAGAAAAAGCCCAGATGATTAACTGACCTTAGAGGCAAAGGTATAACCTGTGCCTTTAGAGAAAGAGATTGCCAGCCAAATGATGTGTATTTTCAATTTTTCTCTATTACCCATGGCTAGCTGTCCTCTTGGCACATACTAAATGCATGTAATATGAATATATTATTTGAAATGTTTTCTAACATGCACAGCAATTAATAGAGCAGGGCAAAAACCAGAGTGTGCATCTGCCAAAATAGCATGATGACCAGGTTCAGATTCATTAATCAAGAAAAAGATGAAAATATATAATAGGAATAAGCTCCATCTGAATGAAAATCAAAACCAGAATTAAAGTGGCTATGGGAGAATGTGGAAGGTAAACCCTGTGGAAAAACCAATAGGTCTCCCATGGTTTGGGCTGACTGACTGGCTGAAGCCATGACTGCTTAACCCCAAGCACAGGGGAAAACAGACTGGCAGCTCTCAAACCACAGACAGCAAAGTCATCTAAAGATGCTTCCAGCTCAAAGGGGAACGAAATGTATGTTCAAACAAATGCTTCCATGTCTTTATACAAGGACTGTAAATATACAATACAATAATTGGATGATTTCATGGGATGAAAATACATGATTTAAAAAGAAGGTACTAGAATAAAAGACAAAGCAGAAACTTGGTACAAAGGGAGATGATGAGCATTTTCATAAAACTTAGGCACAAAGTGAGAGAAAGACAAGCTAGGCCTGAGGTTTTCTACAGGATTCCTCTAGCCTCCAAGTAATACTTCTGTCCCTTTGCAAATCACTAAAGTACATGGGAGAAATAGAGATGTTAGAATCAGATTTTTTTCTTTTATATTGTCTTTCTTTACTGAATTTCAAGTCATAAGAGTTGGTAGCAATATCACAACATCTATTTTTCAGGAAAGTCATTATCTGTGGAATATACAATCAAAAAATCATACTCCTTTAAAAAAGTGTCTCTGTAATTTGGTGGTTGTGTTAAAGCAGCATTAGTAGTGTCTCATATATAACTTCAATTGCACAGCAATATATAGAGAAAATAACATTCAAACTATTTATTTGTGAATAATTAACTGAATTAATTTTCAAACACAACAATTTCAAAAACAGAATATGCACCCACTATAGGAGGTAATCAGGACTACTGTACTGTGAAAGGTGCTATATGAATTTATAAACCATCAGGTTCAGTTTTCTGCACAGACTCATTTGCTCAGCAATGAACCTTTTAATGGAAGGACTGAGATTGGAAGTATTTAGAAGTATGATAAGATGTCCATGGGAAATGATACCTTTTTCAGCCTATGTCAGTGGTATGCAAGATCATGACTTAAGATTTGAGGCAAACCCTCCAACAGGTAACTGCTAATCACATGTCACAGTAGGCATAAACAAATCAAAATATATAAAACCAAGAGAAAAACCCTTCAAACAATTAATGCATGAAATTCTCTATGGCAATAGAGCAAAAGGTTAAACTTACAACAGCTTTTTAATTCAGTAAGTAAGAACATCATATTTATACAGAACTTTTAAATCTTTACAAAAGATCTGAAACATTAAATAAGGAGACTAAAATAAAGCTACTACTTTAAAAAAACAAACTTCAAAGTTCCAAAGTTTTTTATGGATGATCTGTAACATTATGTTAGATCAAGGATGGACTACCAAAAAAATAGATCTGAAAAGTATCTTCAATGTTTTAATTTTGATCATTTCAAAACCAATCACAACATAGCTTCTCTTCAAGGAAGAGCTCAGTAGGAAGTAGGACTTTTCAGTGTGAAACAGAGACAATCAGGGAGAAAGGTGCTTGAGGTCTGCAGGCTGACAGGACAAGTGTTACTCGTCCCACGATCTAATGAAGGAAATTTGAGTTGGACACAAATTATTTTCACTGAGAGCAGCTAAACACCAGAACATGTTGCCCAGAGAAAACAGGTAACTTCTGTCATTGGAAGATGTTCCAAGATAGACTGGATAAAGCCAAATGCAACTCAATCCATGTTTGACCTTACTCCTGCTTTAAGAAGATTGGACTGAACAATCTCTCCAGGTGCCTTTACACCCTACATTACTGCATAATAAGTGATTTCTTCTAGGACTGTCATGTATTTATTTCTTTATTTATTTTAGCTTATAGAGGCTGGTTATCTTGTCAATTAACAAATGACAAAAATGAGTTCTCAGAGGAAGGAAAAAAAAAATATTGGAAGAAAATATCTTACATCTTGCTTTGGATCAAGACAATACTTTTAGTGACCTGGGAAACAGAACTTTAAGTCCGGGATATTTTCAAAAATAAAAAATCAGTACTAAAAAATCTTTAGGGATTATGCAGCTATACAATACAGGCGGAAAGTTTATTCTCAAGTTTTCTCTCCTAAGTCTGTAGCCAACAAGAATCTGAAGGATTGGACTGTTATGACAAACTGCTTCTTTTATGACACTTTCAGGGAGCCTGTCTCCTCCTACATAGAGCAAGACACCTCATTCATTCTGCACTGACCTTTTTCAAGTTACCTCAAGTTATCTGCAAGCTACCTCATGGAAATTTTCACTTCTTAACCTGACCTTTTTGCAGTCACTGACCCCATTTACCAAGTGGCAAATGAAGATGGGCAGTGGGGTGCACCGGGAGAGAACAAAATGAAAACGGCCTGTGGGCAAAGCTGTAAATTCAGTATAAAAACTGGTCTGTAACTATTTGTTTCTTGCATTCCACTTCAGAAGAAAACAAAAATTTATTTTCAGTAACCAAATGGAGAATTATGAAGTCTAATTAGACTTTTTCCACCTATTATTGAAACAAGAATGTGAGGGATCAAGGAGGTCTTCAGATAGTATACCTATTACTGTGGACTTACAGCTAAAAGCATAAAGCTAGGAAAAACAAATATGATCAATTAATGGATATAAAAAATAAGCCAAATAATGAAAACCAAAAAAATTAATCACATAAGCTACATTATTAGTTTAATATCCTTAATAAATTATGTTGATATTAGTTGCTTACATTCATTGAAATAAGCTGTCATAATTAGCAACATAATTCACACAAGCAACAGAGCTTTTAAGGTTAATACAGTATTTCCCCCTATGTATCTCAGAGTTTCCTATCATTTATCTGCCAAGTTAAGAGAGGTCGGCGAGTCCAAATCTTCCATGCAGTAAGTGATGATAAACATCAAAAATAGGACTGCATGTCCTACACTGCTGGGGAACAACGGAACTGAATTAAAGCTGCCCCAGAACCCTTCAACAAAATTTCCTTCCTTTCAAGAGCATTTGTTGTTCTGATTAATTTCCTTTTCTACATTTACGAGAATTGTTTCAACAGATGTTGACAGGTTCGTATTAATATTTTTTCTTGATATATGAATTAGGGAGTGATAAAAAGTTTTCTAAAACTAACCAGTACAGAAGAGGAGGCAGTAAAAGCTTATTTTATATATTATGCTAAAGATGAGGGTGAGCCCTTCATTCTAAATAAAACTAAAAGGGTAATTGATTTTTTTAAAAGAGGAATGAGTCTGAAAGAACATGTTTATAAATCTTCACTGAAATGATACAGTTTCTTTAAGTAATTTTTTTGTAGCTATTCAATTAAGCAAAATAGAATTCCCAATGAGTATATACTCACAATAAAAGCAGTACTTTCAGATACATCTGTAAAATATCAGACTGGAGGATATCATACTTTTCTATGATGAGTTAAGATTGAGTCTTTAAAGAATGCTATCAATTTCCATACACAGTTGAGTTCAGGGGCTTTGTTAGTGTTTTTAGTTGCATATTTTTAATGCAGATGTGAATGAATGTTTTCAAAGTGTCGTAAGATGCTACTTCCATATGAAGCTGTATAGGAAAAATTAAAAATGGAAATGTAAACTTCAGTGACTGATGAAATAATATCTTGCAGCATGATTTCTGTCAATGAACATGTGATGCTCAATTTCTCCTTACAATTTTAACTGTAGTCTAAATTCCTTTCTTCAGCACAGTGATGGTGCATACCTATGCAAAATCGACAAGGGAGTTAAATTTTAATGAACTCCATACTATATGAAAAATACTTTACCAATACAGTCAAAGTGTTGGTTTCCATTTTAAATGCCAAATATAAGACAAAACACTTGTCTGTCCATTTTAAGGATGGAAAAATGGAAATTGCCTGGACAAAACTGACAATCATAACAGGCCACTAGTTTAAAAAGAGTGAAAATAGCAGAATTGAGAAACTGGAGGATACAATCAGCAAGTTAAAAAAAACCAGCATACAGGTTGATAATGCTCTAACAGACCTAAATATTTGCTCTGCACTATAAGGACATGCTCTTTATGGATGACTGAGCAGTACCATGAAAGAAGTCAAGTCATTTGGCAGAGGTGCTAATAAAAAAAGAAAATATACTCAGGAATTTTTAATGGGAGACACACATACTCATAAAAAGCATTCAAACCTATCTTGGAGAACTATCTCATAACAGTCATAAGGCATGCAAATACATAAATGAAATTTCTTACACTACAGTAAACTGCATGAGATGTTAAGTTTTCCTATAAAAGCTGTCTCAAGCATGAAAATAATATCCAAAAGCTGCATTATTCTCTCATTTAAAACAACACACAAAATTTAAAGAAAATTTTATAATTTGCAAAGTACCCCTGTCTCTCAGAATCATATAGCTTTAAATCCAAGCTTTTAAAAACATTTTTCAAGGTAAAAAGCTCTGAATAAAAGAGTATGTGTTGTCTTAGAAGGCTATTCACAGTATCCTTAGGAGATTTTCTGTTTCATGCAAGTATCCAAATATAAGAGTGCTTTACAAAAAGCTGTATAATTCTCTTCTCTCAGCTTTAAAAAGCATTCTTGATAAAAGCACAAAGTGCCAAACAATTAATTCAGATCTCTGTGTACAGAAGGACAAACATTTAAGTAACGTTTAAACAATCCTGGCAAGTACTGACGTAGAATTTTACAACCAAGGTAATGATCAAGCCTGAATTTTCTTAGAGGTCTAACTCCATAAAAGGAGAGTATCATCCAGCAACACCAGATTATTATTACCACAATATTGATAAGTAGCACAACCTCCTTCTTTTTCTCCCTGTTACTTGACAAAAACCTCCACAAAAGGAAAAGTACAGACAGAAAGGACAGACAGACATATTCTTCCAATTCTTCATTATTAATTTTCTCCCTTAGAGTACTAAAAACTCACTATTTTGAGGTTGCAGATTTTAAAAGGAAAATGCCACACTAAAAGGCAAAGATCAGTTACTAACAGATCAATCCCAACAAGAAAAAAACCAGCGCAGTGAATATAAAATATTCTTCACACAATGTAAAAGGTGAAATTCAGGCCTTGCACTAAGTTTCTAAATGAGGAAAAAGAAAAAGTTCAAGTAATGAAACAACATGTGGTTCTGACTGAGAAAAGCCATCTAGATATTCCATATAAAGATTACACTAGACCTATTTTATGACAGCTTTGTTGTCTGGTGCTTAAACATTTGAAAATTATAGGCCAATATTTTGTCAGGAAGTATCACTGTTTGATGCTCTGATTATCTAACCGCCCAGACATTTATTTCTGAAAATAATACAGATTTTCATACTGATATTGAGTGTCAGCTGATAGAAGAGACTTGAGCTCTCTGGTTACTTTAAATAACCATTTGTCATCTAGACTTCTTTTGCATGTTCATATTTATAGTTGAAATTCATGCAAATCAATTCATAATTCTTTGCAAGGAAATCTGTCAGAAATTCTTCTGAAGTGTTGAAGGAAATCTGACTTCATCTCTAACCAAAATAGAGCACTTTAACCTTCATGCTTAGCAGTTAAACACAAAGCTTCTTCAGCTCAGTAACAAAAGATACCAAAGACATAACACTAAAACTTTTACTAAATCAATCTGTGTTTCTGTTTGAGTATTGAGATGTTCGTATTTTCAAGCTATTAAAACCTCAGTTAAGATAGCATCCCACATTACTTCATGGCAATTAAACCATTACCAAGTTTTACACATTTTAATGAAAAAGTATGCAAGTTATGTATTTACAATGCCATCATCAGGCAGAGTCATCAGGAATTCACAGAGGGAAAGGGCTATTTAGGAAGTTCAATACCCTTCTGTGCAGAGGCAACCACCTCATGGATGAAGGGATGGAAGTGGATGTAGTTTCCCTGGATTTTAGTAAAGCTTTTGATTCTGTCCCTCACAGCACCCTTCTGGACAAGTTCTCCAGAACTCTATGGAATGAGCAGGTTCAGAGTTGGGTGAAGAACTGGCTGAAGGCTTGTACTGATGTAGATGTACACCTGGCTGGTGACTGCCATCAGCAGTGCTCCTCAGAGTCAATCCTAGGGACTGTTCTCTTCCACACATTCATTCAGCAATGATCTGGATGCAGGAGTCAAAGGCACCATTAGCAAAGCTGCTGATGACACCAAACTGGGAAATGCTGTTCACTTGAGGACAGGAGCAGCCCTGCAGAGGGATCTGAGGGGGCTGCTGCCAGCAGGATCAATGAGAGTCAGCTCTGTGTGCCCAGGCAGCCAAGAGGGCAAAGCCCATCCGGGGCTGATCAAACACAGCACCAGCACCAGCTGGGCAAAAAGGGGTGATTATCCCACTCTATTCAGCTTTGGAGCAGCCTCACTGGGAGTGCTGTGTGCAGTGCTGGGCTCTGCAGTTTAAGGAGGATGTGAAGGTGGATGCATCCAGAGGAGGGCAACAAAGCTGGTGAAAGGGCTGAAAGGAATGTCCTGGGAGGGGGGGTGGGGGCAAGGACTCTGAGCTTATCAGATCTGGAGAAAAGGACACTGAGGGGTGACCTCATTCTTCTGTACAGATTCCCTAGGATGCAAAGGGGAGAGGGAGGGGCTACTCTCTCTCCCTGAGATCCATTTAGAGGAATGGTTCAAAAATTGCACCAGGAGAGGTTCAGACTGTACATTAGGAAGCATTTCTTTAGTAAGATGGTAGTTAAACACTGGAACAGGCTTCCTAGAAAGGTGATCAATGCCCCAAGCCTGTCAGTGTTCAAAAGGCATTTGGACAATGCTCTTGAAAACACACTTTATCTTTTTGTCAGTACTGAAGTGGGTCAGGCAGCTGGACTAGATGATGTTGGGGCCAGTTCTGTTTAATATTCTTATTGATGACATGGATGAGGGTTTAGAGTCTTTCATTAGCAAATTTGCAGATGACACTAAAGCTGGGAACGTGTGTTGATCTGTTAGAGGGACGGAGGGCTTTGCAGAGGGACTTTGAACGGTTGGATGAATGGGCAGGATCTAATGGGATGAAGTTCAATAAGTCCAAGTGCCAAATCCTGCATTTTGGCCACAATAACCCCCTGTAATGTTATAAGCTGGGGACGGTGTGGGTGGACAGTGCCCAGGCAGAAAGGGACCTGGGGGTGCTGGCTGACAGCAGGTGAACATGAGCCAGCACTGTGCCCAGGTGGCCAAGAAGGCCAAGGGCATCCTGGCCTGTGTCAGGAACAGTGTGGCCAGCAGGAGCAGGGAGGTCATTCTTCCCCTGTACTCAGCACTGGTGAGGCCTCACCTGGAGTACTGTGTCCAGTTCTGGGCCCCTCACTTTAGGAGGGACGTTGAGATGCTTGAGCGTGTCCAAAGGAGAGCAACGAGGCTGGTGAGGGGCTTGGAACACAAACCATATATAGAATGACTGAGGGAGCTGGGGTTGTTCAGCCTGGAGAAAAGGAGACTCAGGGGTGACCTTATCACTCTCTACAACTTCCAGAAGGGTGGCTGTGGTGAGCTGGGGGTCGGTCTCTTTCTCCGGGCAACAACAGACAGAACAAGAGGACACAGTCTCAAGCTGCGCCAAGGGAGATACAGGCTAGAATTAAGGAGGAAGTATTTTACAGAAAGAGTGGTCAAATACTGGAATCATCTACCCAGGGAGGTGGTGGAGTCACCATCCCTTGAAGAGTTTAAAAAAAGACTGGATGTGGCACTTGGTGCCATGATCTAGTTGAGGTGTTAGAACATGGGTTGGACTTGATGATCTTAAAGGTCTCTTCCAACCTAGAAATTCTGTGATCATTGTTCATATCCTTTTCCACTGAAGTAGTCTCTTCTATTCACACTACAGATTTATTTGAGGCAGATTATGAGAATTCAGTGTTTTCAACTTATTTTTAATATTCACTGGAAGGTAAATTGTGAGAGCAATATGTATTACCTCCAAGAAGAATTTAATTATTGATACTACCCATAGTGAAGAAGATGAATGAGCAAACACATTTTGCTAAATTATTCTGACTGATAGAAAGGCGCATTTTAAAGTAAATAACACTGGATTTTACATTTTGGATTTTATGCTGTTTGTTAAAACTTCAAAGCAATTTTTCAGCTAGAATTCCTTTAATAGCATTACAATTAGCAATTTTAAAATTTCCACATAACAGTATGTATCTCCAAAACAAGTAGCTAAAATTTTACTTTGCTGTTGTCATCTTATTGCAGGGGCTCCATACTGTTGTCTCCTTATCACAAGAGTGATAAAACACCTTCTTGGTGTTTTCCCGTGGGCTGCTCCTCACAGCACCAACACTTTCTTCTTCACAAAGCAGCCAAATGACACCAGTGCCCTTCTCAATCCCACTCTTTTATAGCACTTTTCTTCTCATTGGTTACAGGTGTGGCCTGTTCCTAATCTTTGATAATTGGCCCAGCTGCAACTTCTTAGGGGTGAGATTCCTTTCTACATTGTCTTTATTTTCTTATTTTCTATCCCCCTACACTTTGCTATCTCAGTGCTAATTAACCATAATCAATGTTGGTCTAGTTCCTCAAATTTTTCATTTATTAATAAAAATGAAACTCTGAATGTAGTAAGAGACCTAGTGGTAAGTATTTTTACTACACTGACAGAGCTTCTAAGACCTATGGCCCTCTCTGTGAGAGCAGCAGGTGGAAGGATCTGTCCACCATTTGAACAGCATCAAAATGGAGTGGGAGGGAGAAATTCCTGGGAACAAATACACCCAAGCACAACAAAAGTAATTAAAACTGTGTATTTGCAAAGGGGTTGAAAAGGGCTGCAATCAAATCTCTTGTCTTATTCACAATTATTTTTTACGGATTATTACCATTTTTTTTTACAGATTATTACCATATTTTTTGGAAGAACCAAGAACAAACCTTATACATTTATTCTTCAGCAACACTAACATGAGGAGACACAAAAACCAAGTAAAAAAAAGTTATGTACTCAGCTGTACTTGAGCATTGCTATCAGTGAAACTACCTGTACCATTTATTGGCATAGGGAAAATCTGTTTCCTGAACTAGAAAATGGAAAATTCTGGGTAATGTAACATAGATAACAGATGACCCAGTTACATTTTTCATTGTCAGTAATGTGGGTAATGATGGCAAACAGATAAAACATTTAAAATAAGTCACATCTGTATAATTCACAAAGATCACAGAAATGGAGATTAACATCATGTTATGATATTTTATTATTATTGTTATTATTACAAATAATGTGTGCATCTGTCTCTGCCCACTAGTTTATGTTGGATTATGTTGGATTATACAGAAAGATCAAACAAGGGTGGGAGAAATAAAGTGGGAAAAGCAAAAGTAATATCCAAATAAAAAACAGCAGAATACTTTCAGGTAAATTGGTAGGATCATGCCTGTCAACAATAACGATATTCAGATCTTATGTGAAAAACAAAAGAAGAGTATGATCAATTTAACAGTCACTGCTGGAATGAAGAGTGAAAAGCTGTTTGCAATGCAAGGCCATAGAATTTCACACTGGAAAATAAGCCTCATAGATTCATACTTGTGTTCTCCAGCTTTAGGAGAGCCTGGAATACAGGAATTCACCTGAGTAGTGAAGCAATACAGATATAGATGGTTTAGGAAAAGCTTAATGTCCCCCTTTGGTAAACAGCAAATAACTACCACAAGAAGTGGTTTAACATGACTGAAAACTTATTTTGTCAATAAATTCTAGAAGTGGCCTTTATATGTGTCAAAATAGCAGGACCACTCAGACCATCCAAGTTACTTAGTCCAGGGATTGCTGCTGCCACAAGCCCAACATCTATTGGGAGAAGTGAGACTTGATTCCATTCAGAACAAAGTGTACACTTACACAATTACTACTACAAAAAAATGAATGTAAGTAAATATAACACAATATAAAGTAACAGCATATATAAACCATGATCAAATAGGGGAAAATCAAAATCTGAACAGTAAGGCTGTAATAAACAATGCCTTTTCAATTAGGTTCAAAGAGCACACTTCATTGCTTCATTACTCAAAAATTTGAAATGAACAGATGCAGAAACAGTTTCAAACTAACTAAATACTATAACAAATAATTTCATCCAATAACTTATCTGAGGTTTATCTCTATTTCATAATTTCCTTGAAATCAATTTTAAATAGCTTGCAATAGTGAAATACTAGATTTGGACTGACCCATCCAGAAAAGTACACTAAACTCTTATTAGGAAAGTAAAAATTCTAAGCATAACCAGACACATTGGACAGGTAAAGATAAACTATATTTAAGAGAAGAGAAAATGCATACACAACCATCATTAAATTGAATAAATCAGAAGTAGTTAACAGCTAAGCAAAGACATAATAATATGCAGAGATGAGCAAGGACAATCTGCAGATTATAAGCTCCCAAAAATTTATTACAAATTAATTTTATGCAAAGCAATTACAATATGCAAAAATGACAATGCAAATAAGGCATTATCTGACTCCTATTTCATGGTTCACTTCTGCCACCAAGACCAACAACTGCCATCACACTGTCTACAACACTAACCCTCTGTTACACACAGTTTAACATCTACTGCTCCTCCTTCTACAGAGTTACCATTTTCCCAAGACACCTGGCTACAAAACAGGCTGCCTTACTGGCTCTCAGAAACCTTCAAAGCCACCTTCTGTGTGCTGTTACTCCACTCTGGATTCACATGCATAAGAGAAATTTGAATTCACATTTCAGATTCCCAGCTTAGAACAATTACTGCACATAAGGATCTACAATTTATAGCATTTGTAGCTCCCTTTGACAGATTACACTTAACATATGTGTAATTTTTCTCCCTATCAGTCAATTTGAGAGCAACTAAATAAAAAGGATTCATTCCACTTTTCCTGATATCTCCCATATTTCTTCCCCTCTAACTCCAAAATTAATTCTAGAAGTCCTAAGTCTTATAGTACAAATCTTGCTGACTTTGTCCAGTAGTTCAGGATAAAAAAAACTTTATTCATACACAACTGACAGTTATTGTGTTGGTAATAGCTCTATTTTAATGTTTACCTTTCAGTGCACAGACAAAACCAAGTATCACCCCATGACAAGATGCAAAAGACAACAAATAACATGACAAGGATATGGAAACTCTAACTGATAAATCCAATTTTTTTAACCCAAAATCTCAGCCTACAGTAGGCAAAAGCCTTGTCTTGGCCAACTGAAAGAAGCTCTTTACCTGGACAGGACTCACTGGTAAGCAGATATATCAAAGTAGGCAAGTACAGCTTGCAAGTATCTACAGCTCTCCTTGCAATTTTTTTTTTCCAAGGAACAGCCTATGCATTACTGGAAATGCATAGGCTGAGCATGAAAGGCCACACATTTTGCAAAGGAATTCCAGTATCATTCCCAATTACCCTCCAAAAATCTAACATAACCATACAGTATACTCTTGTGATAAACTATGATAAACTCAGGGTGTCTGAAATACTGTTTGATCTATACATATGCTTACTGAACTGCAAAATTGATATACAAGTACATCTACTTTTATTAATTATCATCAAAACACTTCATGTTTTCAATAAAATAAAACTATACTGTAGAGTGTTTAATCATTGTGGATCAAAATTTAAAGACAAGTTTACCAAAAAAAGCTTTCCCTGTTGCACAGCCCAGGACTTGAAAGCAAACTAGCTTAAGCAAAAAATGCAATCCACTCTTTGGGAAGAAAAAGACTCCATTAGGAAAAAGACCCTATGTGCCATGGCCCTGCTTTTTGGAAGAACAAAGAAGTCTTACTTAGGACTAGCTGCTGTCCTTTCAGCTGACACAGTCCAAGAGTAATCTGTGAGGCAAATCAAAGCAAAGTCAGGGGCAGACAATGGGGAGAGTTTCTTCAGATGCATGTTCTTAATCAGATTGCTAAGGCAGGTCCACTCAAGCAGTTCATTCACACACACTTTTAACAGATATGGAAAAAATGGCCTTTATCATTATATATACTCCAATGCTTAAAAGCTACTCATAATTTCTGAAAAAAAATCTCATCATTCTAAAACAAGTGAGCCTTCTGTGATCCTCCCTTTGGGAAGACTTGTGTTAAAAAACTGAATTTCTCATGGAATTGAATACTGCTATCCCAGTAATTCTAAAATGATTAACAGGAGAGCTGGAACCTGAAAACTGGCAGTATACTATACATTAGCTATGTCAAAGAAACATTGTGCAAATCTACACAGGAATCACTATACTCTCTTAAAAGCTGTTTATCCTTTTAAACCTTGCATTTTCAGACTGTAAGATTTTTAAATAAAGCTAATAGAATTGGTGACTAAACTTGAATGTGAGTATGAGGTACTGTTACAGGATGCATTATTTTCTTTCTTTTGACCTACCTATTTCATTACATTAATATTTGTACCTTCATTACAAAATTCTTCAAGAACTCATATATTTTTGCTAAGGCAAGTCACAAATTATCTTACATGGATTTCTACTTGGACATTATACAGAAACTATGATTTATTTGTAGCTCCACTGATTAAACTGCATGCCTGACAAAATGCTTAGATTCAGGGAGATAAAATTCAGCCAGAACTAGCTTCTACACCAGCAATTTTTTTCTTATTATCTTTTTATAAATTTAGGTAGTCTGACTCAAATTCCCTGAGCAGTCAAATTAGCAAAGTCTGACTTTCCCTAGCTCTGTACTCTACAATTCCTATACAGTGCTCAATAAAGTCAACACAAATCTCTGCCTTCCCTTCAACTAAGGCCCTAAAAACAGTACAAATTTTCTTACTCAGCTGCCTGGTTTTATGACACCACCTATTTTTGAAATGTTTAGCATTTTGTCAGATTTTAAAAAACTGGGTGAAAGATTAAACAGATGTTGGTACCAACACATATAGAAAATTAGCTTTCATATCTTAGGAAGTTGAAATTTTTAGGAAGTTCATTTTCAGTGAAAATGAAATACAGTAGGGTTTTCCAACACTGAAGAAACACCTATAACCAAGTTCACCTTGCCATTCACATATTGTCTTCCTGACTCAGCCAAGCACAAATACAGAATCTGTTGATTTGGAGCTCCCTTAAGCTCAGAAAAAAGCTCACTGATACTGTAAGTCAATTTTAATTAACCAAAAATACACCCACTGTTGGTATTGGCAGTTATTTTAGATATTTTTTTAATTCACTAGTGATTTTTCTCAACAACCAAATACAGTTCTAAATCCATGCACTGTGGTATATTCAAAAAATCTATTATTGTAAAAATTTGTCTTTTTTGTTTATATTAAATAACATATACCACAGAAGCAAGCATACATTTTCAATTTACCATTTACTACCTAATGAAATCTACATAAGAACATAAATGTATTTGTACAATAAACAGAAATCCCAACTGAATGTGGCTTTAAAATTTTAGATGAAAAATAACCTCCGAATGATTTAACTTTATGAGACATTTACTACAAAAAGCAGTATTTAGTATCTACAGCTTAATCCTATTCTTGATAGCTATTACTACCACATCAATTCCTCATATGAGGGTCAATGCACATAAAAAAGATCCTCTAGAAAATAAACAGCCACAGCAACCACTGTTTGTCTGGGGGAAAAAAACCCAACAAATGAACATTGTATCTGAGATCACAGCTGTGGGAGGCCTTTGATTATATGTACTTTGATTATATGGCCACATTACCTACACATTAGGAATAAATTATCCCCTTATTACAGGCAGACAGTTTATTTGGATAATTGAGACAGATGGAGGCAGCAGCTATAGTTAAGTCTCCCTCCATCTTTAACTATATGGACACTCAATGGCAATTAATCAGCAAGTTATTTCTCATTAATGGAATAATTTTAATGATTTAAATGGTAATCTGATTTTAAATGTAGCACAACCATGATCATGAAGCTACTAAAATACAGCAAATATAGATTCCAAAAAAGAGAAATCATGTTCATCACTTGGTGTAATAGTTATACAAAATCAGAGCTCTAGTGAGAAAGATTTACACAAAGATCCTTTGAGATGAATCCTGATGCTCTTCTCCACAGTAAATTAAGTTATGACTTGGAGAATAAACGTGGAAATTTGACTCTAAGCATTACTTTTCCAAGTCTGTTGGTTTTCAAAGGGCTGAACTTGTCCAGCAACTTAAACTGCCCTGATTAATAATTACTGTAACTATTTCACACAGGAATCAGTTATAAACAGGTGACATCTGCATATTTGTTACGAATTTCTTCTTGAAGTTTTGGTTTTGTTTCAAAAGTGATCATCAAGGTATCTAAAATTTATATAAAATCCAATGGAAACTCTGCAGCACATGATGAATAAAAGGCACAATAAAAAGCGTTAATTGTTATATGTGACACTGGGTTTGATTCTTTCTAATTTATCATGTGGTACAAATTCCATTACCTTAATAAAAATCAACACTCTACTAACTATACTTATCCTCCCTCCCCATCCCAGCCCCCAAGATGTTTAATTTAACAAGATTTCTTCACATAATCTCAAAGTGCTGGCCTTTCACTTAGGAGGAAAGGAAGAACACATTCCCTACTATACTGTTGGAAATTATCAGGCTCTGATCTAGCATAGAAATTGGGCTTTGAAACTGTCCTGAGCTATTACCAGGATTACACAAACCCCACAACAGGCCAACTTCTCCATCACACAAAAACATGTGTTACTAATTTTGAAACAGACCTTCACCTCTTTTTGAAATGTTAGTCTTTTCCCTTCTACGAGAACAATTTCCTTCTTGCTTTAAGGATATGCAAACTAAGTATACCTGTTTGTTGCAGCAAATCAAAGTATTAAATCTGACACAATTCCAATGGAATTTTCTTGTGATACACTTTTCTATTTGGCTAGCTAGTTGTTTTTGTGTGCTGCTCAGAGAATCCAGCTACCAATACTGCTGACTTGTGGCTTCCCAAGAAGATCCAAAAGTATCATGCTACAACATATCAGCCTACAGTTCTTCAGCAGGTACGGCTTCCAAGCTTCCCAGAACTGGTGCTGCTAACCAGGCAAGCTGCCAGGGAGATTTTCAGTTATACACAGAGTTTGTTTAGAGAAACTAGAGATTGAGATACAGGAGAAAAAACCCAAAAGCTACCAAACAAAAATATCCCCTCAACTTTCAATATTTAAATACCTTATGTGAAATGGAACTATTTTTCATATTTATCTGTGTTCATCATCAAAACTCACTATATACATACTGGCCATTTCAGCAGGTGCATCTGAATTTGATATAGACTTTTTTCCTCCTCGGTCTGCACTGTTCTGAATACTTAATATTTACTGTCATTAAATGTTTACTGCATTTTCCCCCTTCTTTTCTCCATTTTGATCCATTTCAAAATATACTTTTTTATATGTAGCATAGTAGCTTGTTCCTGAATATTTACTACAAAATATGGACTGAATATTCTATTTGCATTCCTTCCAAATTAGAAGAGAAAAAAAGGAGATTCTGGATGTGCTGTGCACAATATTTTCACTTTACAAAACTTTACCTGGCAGACAGGGAAAATAAAACTCCTTGTGCAGGAAAATGAACCGTGAAATTGTGAAACAGCAAGATGAAAAGGCAGCACATTTCAACATAAGCATATAACTGAAGGCCAAACACAAAATAACTTCAAAGTGCAGTAATACTTGAGAAAAATATTGCTCCTAGTGTCTTAATGCCACTACAAAATGATAATTACATTTTATAAGAGATATTTATACCTATAAAACCTTCAGTTATTAATTCATGTACATCAATGTCAGCTACTTTAAAGCTCCATTTGCAACAGGTAATTTGAAGCCATCACAAAACAACTTAAAACTGAATAAAAATGCATTTAAAATTGTTACTGTGGTATTTCAAGTGGGAAATGTCCCCACACTACTTGATAATCATTATGCATACAACTAAAAATTAGCACTAGGTGTATTTTCTTACAATAAGGTTTTGCTTCACAATACTTTCAACACCTTGAAGAGTACAATTTCTCCTTATTCAGGCATGAAGTTATAAATATTTATAAACCACAGAATACTACTTTACACCCAAACCTGCAGTCTGTTTGGCAGCTCTGTTAAATTTTATTTTGTTCCAGATCAACATTAAAATCAATACAGTCATTTTAAAAAAATCATATTTTAATTAGTTTTGTTTGTACATTTCCAAACTTAGTTCCAACTGAGTTGCTTTTCAGACTGCAATCTTCTGAAGCAGAAAACTAACCTTCACATGTGCCTAACAATAAAAATCTAACCAAATACTTGCAAGTGTTGTTAAGAGCATGTATCTTGTATTTCACCTTATATTAAAAAAGGCAAGCAAACAAAAAAAGCCACAAAAATATTTGTACCTACTTCCATCTCACTGAAAATGAGAGCACTGAATAGTGTATGAATGAATATAGCTCATCAGAACAAATTAAAAATGGACTGACTGAATTTTTCTTTGAAGTGATTCCTTCCTTTCACAAGTAACAGACTTTAGAATATAAAATAATTTAAAGAGCAAGCAATATCACAGGTTTTTCACTTATTTGTTTGAAATTTTGTTGTTGTTTTAGACCAAAATTACACAGAATTATCAAACAAGAAGGAATTTTGTGATTACTAAGATTTAGTAAACCAAAACTTTAAAAATCACAATTTACTTGTCCACTAACAATATTCTATGTACAGTATAAAGGAAAAGGCAAAAGAGAATTTCAAAAATAGCCTAAAAGCAAAGCACACCAACGGAGTAACTTACCCGCAAGGCTTCGATCACAAGGTCTCGTGCTTCCAGTTCTCCTTCCATTACACTCAAAAGCATTCTCAGCTCTGGCTTGCTCAGGTTATCCACATCAAACTCTCTTGTCTGTAAGAAATAAAACACTGATGAGCACACTGACTACAACAGTTACTGTAATTTGCTGTAAAACACAGATGTGTCAGCATTCATCTACAGTTGTCAGAAGTTGGTGTCTTTATTTGTACTATATAAAGTCAAAATTAATAGCAGATAGTCTGATTATTTTTTTAAGTAAAGAAATTAAAGCTCTCCCATATTATATTGTTTCAAATTGTTGCAAGGGATCAGTCCTGCAATGTCTTGTGAATGATGAAGATGAAATGGTAAAGCAGCTAACTTTGTGACTTTGCTCCCTTGTGCAGTTTCACAGAGGCTGAAACAATTGAACAGATGTGAAACAGCACTACAGGGAGGAAGGCAAGAGAGGGGGAAAGGATCTCAACCACAGCACACCTAAGGCACCTGTGCAAACAGCTACCAAGTTACCAGCACACACTGGGCTGAATGGGAACTTCTGAAGAACACTTTGTGAAGAGACATGAAGTCTTATGTGCATGGTTTACTTGCAGTCTCATTTGTTTGGCTGGAGGGAACAGTTCAGGTTTAGGAGGCACTAACATTCTTAGCAGCAGTGTCTTTTCACTCCACAGTTAATAACCATGGTGTAGGTCTGACTGCCACCCTGAGCAAGACAGGAGAATGGGTTTATACTGATGAATAAAATCACTGAGCACATACTCAGTGTACACTGGGAATACCAGCACAACCTCTGTAAAAACAAATTCACTTCACAAACTGCTGCAGTTTTGTAACAACGTCAACAGGCACATGGTAATGTGGATCCACTGGACACTGATGAATTTGAATTTTCCAGAAGCTTTGGACAAGGTTCTGCATCCAATATTATACAGAAACTCCTATCCAAATGTTTAAGAATAAAAGACACTTAATGGATAGGAAACAAACATCATGGGTAACAACCACGCTCCAAGATGGAAATAGGAAAGTAGGGGGCACCTCTGGGACCAGCCTTATTCAAGTTCTTCATAAATTGCCTGGAAAAAGGACAGAGAAGTGGCAGATACAGCTATTTCATGAGGAAGCTGGCACATAATTGTTCACTTACAGGTAAACAACGTCCTTTTACTGCTATATAAACCCCTGGTAAACCCACATCTCAAGGACTGCATAAAGTCTTTATCTAAAAAGTGTGGAATTGGCTAACTAAAAGAATAAAGAGAAAAGGAGTAAGTACTATATGAGAAAACACTACAAAGCTGGAAGACTTGATTTTGGAGGTGTGGTGAGGAAAATGTTATAATATTTACAAAATCACAAAGGTAGATAAAATTAATACAAATCTGTTTTTCCCCATCCACAATGCTAACACAAGTAGGCACTTAATGAATTTAGAAGGGGATTAATTTCAGGGAGAGAAAAAAAAATTATTCCATGTGCTAGATTCAGCTGCCCAGATTGATTTTCAATATCCTATTATTTCCTGTAAGGTAAACACTAGACTCCTGGCTTTGATCTAGATGTGTTTACTAGAAAGCCCTGCAAAGCAAACACTCAGCTACCTTCAGTGTGAAGTAATCTGTTGCTGTTACTATGAAGTAATCACCAAATTAGGTGAGCAATGTATGTGGATATACTGTATTTTCTCCAAAGCACATACAATCTTAACATTCAGCTACTCAGAACTTAACTTCAGTAGAGAAAAATCCAATAAGGATTAAGGCAAGTACCATTTCTACTTTTTCAAGGCTAGAGGATAGCAGAACAGTTGTTCTTCCCTCAGGCTAGAAGGCCATAGATCTAAAATACCCAAAAGTTGGATCTGTTAGTATTACTGTGTTACACTTTTACTTTGCAGTTAAAAAATGCAGAGGTGCACAAATGACTAGAACTCTGTGCCAGAGCTTTAGCTATTTACATGCACTATATGTTGACTTGAGTTTCCTTATTCAGGTGAGTAACACTGATCAACCTCCCTGCACAAGCGGGGCCATCCCAGAGCACAGAGCACAGGATTAGGTGCAGATGCATCCTGAATATCTCACAGCCTCCCTGGGCAGCCTGTTCCAGTGCTTGGTCACCTGCACAGTAATGAAGCTCCTCCTCATCCTCAGGTGGAACTTCCTGTGCACCAGGTTCTGCCCACTGCCTCTCCTATGACCGCTTGGTACCACCCAGCACAGCCTGGGCTCCATCCCCTTGGCACCCTCCCTTCAGACGAGGTTGAGGATGAGGTTCCCTCTCAGCCATCTCTTCTGAAGGCTGAAAAATGCCCTCAGTTTGTCCTCATAAGAAATGCTCCAATCACCCTATTTCTATTAAGCATAACTGTTTTGAAGATGGGGCGATCCATTCCAACCAGAACTTTAGCCTGAACAACAGTTATCTTCTATTTTTTCTGCCTGGGTCAACTATTCCAGCAATCCAAAAAATAGCTCTTACTCTCCATACCAATGAATCACGAGAAACAACTGGTTTCTCTGAAGGCTTTTTTCCAATATACGCTGCAGCACCTCTCACAGTGCTCCTCACAATTCTATATAATGCTCACTGATCTAAGGACACACATAAAATGAGAAGTCACTAAACTTTTACAGCTCCTCATGTAATCTAGTGTCAGTAGAGTAGATTTTACCTTCCTGGCTGCAGCAGTTTTCACACTTGGCACTTCTAATTACTAAATTTAATTCGGTCAGATACAAGGACCACTTATCTACCATCCTTCTTCTGCAAATCACTTCACAAAAACCTAATACTTCAGGGACAGAAATTGGTTTCTTCATACAACTTCTTTTATAAGAAAGTCTCAATTTTTTAGATGGAAAACTAATACAGGGATATTTTTTTTTAAACAGAAAGCAAGTAATAGAGGGGCACCCACAAAAGTACAGCACACGTATAAAGGCAGATCTTTGTCAAAAGACTGTCCATCACAGGTGAAACATCTCATATCTGCAGTCTTTCCTGAGACATAAATGAAAACATTCTTGAAAAAAAACATAGCCATTCTTCAACATACTGTGGTGCAGTGATGAGATTTTTAACTAAGCATCTGATTAAGCAATTACATACATTTTTTTCAAGTGTACACCTTGAACTAGAACATAAAAAGACAGCAAAAACTAGCAGTTAAATGTGCTCTTTAGTAATTTACACTTAGATATAAATAAACACAAAGAAACTTTAACAGAAAGACATTCCAACAAGATATTCAAATGATTTTTATATTTTTAATCTTAAAGACATGAAATAAGAACTAGCCAAACCACTTCATATCTAAATGATTCTAGCATATGAGGCTAAAAACCCACTTACCCAAGCATCTTGTCTCCAAAAGCAGCCAACAAGGGATGCCTTGAGATCAGCACTAGAACAAAACAAGCCCATAATGATACTTCCCAGAAATACTCTCTCAACCTCCAGCAATTTTCAGCTTGTTCACCTTCTGAGCCAGAAATTGTCATTTTGTATATAGCAGCCCTCAGCTGACATATCTGTTGTGAACCTGCCCCCTTGCTCTTTGAATCTTTATGTAATTTTAGCATCCACAGCATTCCATGGCACAACTACACATTTTGTGTAGAATCACCACCTTTATTGTCAGTTACTTCTGTCTGATGCCTTCTCATTTTAAAGTATGAAACTGTCCACGATCAACCAGAAGAGACACACAAACAGAAAAATTCTTTTTAGGATGAAAGAGAATAACATCATTTTTTCTGGTCTTGTTTATTAATAATTTTATGCTCACTGAGGTTTTTTTCCCTCCCAACTTTATTTGACAAATTCTGAAATTGGAATGACTACTTTTTTCCAGTACTTTAATGACATCTTCAACTTGTTCACTATGGATAAGCAACATCAAATCCATTCACACAGGATAAGAAGGTGTATGGCAGTCACTGAAGATGCTACCATGTCTTCTCCCCATACAAATCCCTGAATCAGCACTCACAGAGCAGTAATATAACCCAACTGGACCAAAATGCATAGTTTAAACATCTGAAATATTCCCAAGGACAGTTGTAAAAACATCTTAAAGACCTGAATAGATAAAGCATATGATGAAATAAAACTATCCTCCCTCTTAAACACTCTGTGCCATCTTCTGTGCATCAAGATGTCAGTCATGGCAGGCTTACCCCAAGTTCTTATTCAGATGCAGCACTGTTTGGCCAAGTCATAGAAAAAAACTGCTGGTTAGATCTAGAGAAGTATTCTCCCTAACATCTTCCAGTGAAGCACTAAGTCTTAGAACTCCAGAAAATAAAGAATGCATTAGTAGCTCATGGCTTATGTGTCACCTGGGGTTTTGCTAGAGTACTTGTGGCAGAGTGCCAGGTTGTAAAAATTTAACCATCAACTTAACAACCATGTAACCAAGCCAGCCATTGTATTGGTTTTATACAGAGATATGGGAATACATTGCCCTAGAAGATATTTCCTATATACAACCAAAACACAAGACAACTTCTTCCTCTACTTCTTTCATATTTCAAAATGTTTGGTTTGTTTGATCTACAAGAATAAGGTACCTGAAAAACACTACTTCAGTTCTTTCTGTCTCCAAAACTCCACGTTATTCTTCCAGATCAGTTTTGTCAGGGGTGTATGTTGCCTGCACCAACAACAGAGCAAACTGCTAATTAGATAAACTCATCCAACTACCTGCATGTGTGTCACAAAAACCATACAGGCAAAATGATACCAGCATTACTAAAGACTAAAATAATCTCTGCCAAGCCTAAAGGAAGAAAAATCCATCAATTCTGAACAAGAGAAGGACTACTCAGAAGAGCAGTGATCAAATTGGAAAGGCATTTTCCAGCCTCCATTGCCTTTGGAAAAAATAGAAAGAGGATGAAATTGGAAGATCACCATGAGGCACAGGAAAAGAATGGAGTCTTTCTCACATGCAAAGCAATTTAGAGTAGAAATGGTAAAAGTCTTTACAGTTAAATGCATCACCCCACTCTGGAAAAGAAACCAAAACCACACAAACACCAAAAACCAAAACAAAAAAAACCCTCAGAAAAATATGAGATTGGTAGTGCTAATAGTTTGGTTTTGCAGACATAGCCTGGTGGATAGCACTGGCAACCTCAGGAACTAAAGGTGCTGTTCATTCTGCTATTGCAGCAACTGTTCAAAACTCCACTGCCTTCAGCAGAAGCTCAAAGAGATAGGTAAAGTATAAAAGCCACAACTTTGTACTTTCCCTAAACATAACAAAGGCAAAAAACAAATTAGCTGGGAATTAATCACAAATGACCACAGGAAACAAGCTCCTTCTTGCTCAGAAAGCTTTTTAAAAGATGGAGTAATAATCCAGGACTTGGGCAAGAAACCTGTGGAACATAACTGAGGGCTGGAAGGGCGGGAGTGGGGCAGGGAGAAGAATAAAAAGTGTACAAGAAGACACACAGGGAAAAGCTGTCAAAAGTAAAAAAAGAAGTATTCTCAGAATGGAAGGGAAAGGTACATAACTACATTTATTACATATTTTGAGTTCTCATCAATACACAGCAGAACCCTCTTGAGGATTCACATAGCAGACTTCCCAGATAAGGTTCTAAAAATTAAAAAGGTTTGCTATTACTTATTAGGCTACATAAAATAAACTTCTAGTATAGTGATGGCCCCACATCTGCCAGACCCATGAAACAACTGCACCAGGGAAACACAACCACGGCTTGTATGTTTTAAAACACCAAGTATGTTTCCCCGGTACAACTCATCTGATCAAGTATAAATATCTATTTTCACTAATTCTCTTTAGTTTCCCATAGAGAACTACTTATTATGAAATGTCCCAAGATTCAGAGGCACTTTTTCTGGGACAGGCAGATTTGATACAGAACTTAGGAGAGTCATCCATGCCAACTGGACTAGCAGCAGAAGTCCAGCTGGGATGCCCCAGAGTACCCCAAAGGGGCCACTAAAGGTGAAAACCTAAAGGTGTGTGTCCCGTATGTGTGTATGTAAGGGAGGTACCTAATGGTAGCAGCTGTGCTAGCCAGGTACTTGAGGCCCTTTTATTTTCAATGGAGTAGAATCAGACCAGTCAAACAAACAAAAAAGCTCTTCAGCTAACCACCAGCAGAACTATTTGCTCATGGCTCCACTGACTGTAATAGGATATTAAATATTGTGCATAAACATAGACACCTAAATTTAAATGTTTTGAACCCATTCACACCTCTACCCATACCTTCAAGAGCCAGCTGCCTAAGTCACTTCACTCAAAACCAATGAAGTTCACAAACCTGTTTCTAAAACAGGTTATTCCTTCTAGCCACTTACTTCACCAGCTATAAAAGGAAGTGGATATGTGGTCAAATGAATCATAGCCCTTTTCTAATAAAGAAAACTGCAAACACAGAGACTGCTAAAAGAAGGGGTTATAATATCCACATAGTACTCATGAATACTTGAGGGAAAACCACAGTTTATTGCTTTGCCCGTGGAAGGCCTGTTCTTTAGTCTGAAACTAGGGTAAGAATCTGTGATCCTCTTCTTCACCAGAAATTATCTGATGCAAAAATACATGTCCATTTCCCACCACATCCAAGATGAACTTCAGAAGATATAACCTTTAGGAAATTTTCTTAGTAACAGAAACAGGTATGAAAGCAGAGAAATATCCTCCAAGGAAAAGCAATGTCATTGAATTTGCTCCCCAACTAATATGGAATTTTTTGCTGAAGAGAATATCATCTGTTGTTAACATTCGACTCATAAAATTTCATAGTCATACCTAAGGGATCATGAGGGTACTGTATATGCATTTAATTATAACATCCATTAGCTCAATGATTTTTATTGGATTGTTCACCACAAGAAGTTACCCACTTATTCTGCCCTCCTCAAGCACACCTCCCCAGCTTTCTGGGTTTATCAGAAGGTTTTCTTTAAACGGTGTGGGGGAGGTTTTGGTTAGCTATTGTGGGCTTTCTTGGCTTCAGCCAACAGCAAAACTTTTAACAGTTTCAACATTAACCACAAATATACCTCAGAACTGGGAAATTTGTTTTGGAAACAACAACAAAAAAACCCCAACCAACCAGCCCCCAACCCCTACAAAATTACTAAGACACTGACCTTTATACATACCCAGATATTGTCACAGCTGTTAAAACATTTCTGCAATCTATTAAAAGCCACAAAGATACTTTGCCATTTTTTAGTTCAGTGCAAGTTAGATTCAGTGCAAGTTAGGCTTCTATGAAGATTGAGGCCTAAAAATCCTCTACAATCATGTTTAAATTTTTAGATTTAATGGGCAATTTCTGTTCAGCAAGTTGCTTCCAAATAAGTCACTTGAAAGGCAATTAGTAAATGGTTAAATACAGATATGGGTACACACTGTTGAAGCTATCTCTGTTTTCCAGAATTTTACACCTTACTTTGTGTAATGAGAGAACCAAAACACAATGCCCAAGAAAGCTTTAACTCATATATCACTTGTACATACCAGTACATCTCCCCTAAGCCTCCTTGACAGCTTCTGGCTTATATTTTCAAGGATTATACAGCTGTTTTAAATCAATTGTTCCTTTTCCTGGGTAGGAGTAGGTGCACAACCAGACTGCAAACTGCTGTCTTCCTGAGATCTTTTCTTCCTGTCCCAGTTTCCAACTCTATTCCTATCTCTTTATATATATCCCCTCTGAGGCCAAAACAATGCTCACACAAATGAAGTCAAAGCAGTAGGGAAAACAACTGAACTTACTGCATCCATCAGCTTTACACCTCCCATGTCACTTTCACGTATCTGGCTCAGAATTTTCACCTCTGCACTTCACCTCTAATGACAGACAGTGTGACAGTCCACACTCAGAAGAGAAAGGAACATTTACAAAGTGGACTGCATTCAGTGGCTTTCTTTTCTCATCCCCAAAGATCTTCACCACACAGGAAGAGAAGGTGTGCTGCAGGTTGTGGAGCAGAAAGCATAGAAAAGGCAGTGCTGTAGTTTGGAGAAGGGGGAGGAGAACAAGAAAGGAGGATGGAAGTGTCACTGCAAGATGGATGGAGACCAATGTCTCACCACAGAGAAGCAGGAGAACTAGAACAGACAGAACTGTTCTGTCTCTGCATGTCACCTACATGCTGAAACACAATGGCATCACACATCTGACTAGGAGAAAATACCTCCTCTGAATGATAATGCAACACTAAAAACTTGTATTCAGATGATAACAGGGTTGCTGATGGTCCTTTCATAAGTGACCATTTTCTAGCATGTAATCTCTTGTAAGAGATATAGTCTTTGCTTTTCAAGGCTATGATCTCATTTTCTACTACTTGCAGTAGTTTTCAGATAAGAATCTTTCCAACTGATCTAAATCAGCCTATATAATTGATATCATCAAGCCAAAATTTAGCATTTCATTATATTGATCAGAATGGCAGTTCTACTACTAATATTCTTACAGATCAATAAATAGTGAATACACCAAGGTAGGCATAAAATACCCCACAATGTCACCACAAAGTATCATGGAATTTCTCTCAGTTTACTTTTTTTTTTCAGTATTTAATGTAGTGTAACTTTTTTGTACTGTTACATGACCCACAGTAATCCAGAGTGATCCTGTGGGGTAGGCACACATTCTCAGTGCAATTTTGTAGCAACATCCTTACTCGCTCTAGTGGAGTCAAGATTGCACTCCATCAATATCCACTACGTGTACAGCTTCACAGACAGCTGAAGGTACTGTCTTTGAGGGGAAAATAACATTTATGCTTTTGATCACTGGTCAAGCAAAATCAAACCCCAAAATTTTACTGAATAATTTCAACAGATTTCATGTTTGATATAACAGGCTTTTCATAGGCTTTGTTAAATCTACACTGAAGCTAAAGAGTGTGACAACCCAACCCTCTCTGCACAGCAGGCTGATGTTCAATGTTTCAACAAAAAGACTGTCAAATTGGATTATTTCTTGCTATTATATAATCATTATTGGTAGACATTAGGCAGATGGAAGTCATTCAAAGATGTTTTAAAACACACACATATGTTTTCTCTCAATTCTAGTCCAAGCTGCATCAACACAATTTCAGTGACTTCAGTGCAATCACGCTGAGCAGGTATGAAAAAGGACCAGAACCACTCCCCTGCCATTTTTGCCTGTCATCCTCACCACCATAAAAATACCAGTATTTTGTGGGAACGAAGGGATGAGCTCACCAAATGCTGTGCTTTATCCTAGGAAACTCAGAATAACAACATTATCAGCTTTGCTCCTAAATGCAACACACTATAGAACAGTCTAGGCTTTTCCAGTCAAATTCCCTGGTGAATGTAAAGCACTTCCCTTTCTTTTCTACAGTGCTTCTAAAAAGAGCAGAAAAACTCTTTATTTTCCAGTGAAGCTATTGATAATGTATAAAGACACAAGAACAGAGAATTTAGTATCAAGAAAGCCTAGTGTGCTGTCCTTCTGCTTACAGCATAAACCTTACACATTAACACATTACTAATACAAATACTGCTTCTTCAGAAAAAGCTCAGGAAAGCTCACAGCTTTTTACTGCACCATTTGTGCAATCAGAATTCTGAGAACTAGAAGAAAAAAAAATATAAAACCAAACAAAACTAAAACCCAAAAAAAGCCCTAACCCAAAACTGTACTTAAAACAATATTTTTTATAAGTTGGAGTTTAGTGTGACTTATAGTCACCTGAATGATTATGGTCATCCAAAAAGTAGGCCAGATGATCCAATTCATAATTCTGTATCTCTAGTTTAAAGACAGAAAATAAAAGCTATTCACATTAACCCTCCAAAATAAATATTTAGGTATTATAAATGTATTGTTTTTTTAAACACTAATTGCACAGAGGTTTTCTTTTTATTTTCCAAGAGAGAAAATTAATCAACAATCAAATGTTTATACTGGTAAGAAAAAAACATAAAACAAAAAAATAATAACTGAAGATAAGTTAGAAAGGAAAGCAGTATTAAAAATACTTTGTTATTGCTCAAGTATAGCTATTATTTTTGTTAGGGAGAAACACACAGTTTACATCCTAGCATCTCTTCACTTTTAAAAACATATTTTAAAATGAGTGCACAGTGGAGAACTAGCCCTCCTACCTTTCACAATTAGAACACCAAATTGCATGAGTGGCTTATACTCCATTGCCTAACAGTGCAATACTGAAGTGCTATTTGATTACAGGCTACTTGTTTGATATTTTAAAACTGAAAATTAAGGCAGTATTAATATGAATATAGTAAAGAATTTAGTATAAATAATTTTGATGAAAACCTGGGCTTTAAAGTATTTAAGCTTGTTTTTAGTAATTCTTACCTTAATATCCATTTTATCATTATGTCATTGTTTCAATAGACAGTGATGTTATAAATATGCACTGTGTTAGATTTGCTTTTTTAAAGGAAAACTGAATTTCCACAACACTGCAGATTTTAAGACACACAAGGACAATTATGTACACAGTTGGAACAAGGTTTCAGATAAGAACTAGTGCCTGTTTGGAACTAAACAAGATAATAACAATAAAATGCTGGCAATAACCTAAATTTCAGAGAAACTAGTGCCCCTAGCTTCGGGAGTCATCGCCGTCAGGAACGATCCCGATCAGAACGGGCAGCACCGCGGTTTTACCGCCCTGAACTTCGCATGTGGCGACGAGACCGAGCAGCCCCAGCGTGACGCGGGAGCTGCGGCTGTCGGCCAGGCGAGTACCGAGGGCTGCTTGGCCCGGGAAGTGCCCAGACAGGCCGGACCACGGCAGGTCTGGGATGCAGCGGGAGAGGGAGAGCCGCCGGGCTGCCAGAGATCTGCCAGAGCACGGGCGAGGAGGAGCCGGGCCCAGCAGAGGCGCAGACCGCCCGAGCAGACGAGCCTTGCAGCCTTGCCTGGGGGCGTGTGGAGCAGGAGAGAGGAGCCCAGGGCCGGCCCAGGGGAGCGCAGCCTCCCCCTGCCACCGCTGTAACCATCGGCTGGCACCGCACCGCATCCCTCCCAGCTGCCTCACCCACCCGCAGAGAGGACACGCCAGCAGGGAGGGCGTTCTGCTCCGCTTCTGAGGATATTTGAAGCCGGGAGCCAGATCCTGCCCCTGGGGCGCGGGCCCTGGGAGCCGAGAGGTCTCCGCACACCCGGGGCTCGGGACAGGGACTTGCGGCGGGGGAAAAGGACGGTGCCTCTGCGCCGTAAACGCCTCACGAGAGGCAGGCGAAAGCCAAGCGCCTTACGGGCCCGGCAGAGGGTTAAAGAGCAACATTTCCCCGCGCCCCGGTCTGACAGGTCCCGCCGCCTCAGCCGCTGTCAGCACCTCAGCCCTCCCGGACAGCCGGGGCGCAGCCCCCTCGCTGTGTGAAGCAGCGGGAAAAGGGCGGTGGGTGGGGGAGAGGCGAGACCGGCAGCGGAGCCCCCTCCATGCCCCTCACGGGCGCCGCACGCCGTTCCCCGCGCCGGAGCAGCTGGAGGAACAATGGGGGCGAGAACCCACCGGCCCCGCTGAGAGAAGAGAGAGAGCCGCAGGGAGGCAGACCCCGCGCCTCTCTCTGATCTTGCCCGGGGCGGGACGGGGCTCGGCGGCTGCGGGTCCCACAGCGAACCCCGTCCCGCCCCGGGGGACAAGGAGGGCGGAGGGACGGAGCGGCGGAGGCAGGTCTCGGGGCACGGCTTCGTCCCAGCGCCATGGGGAAACCCTCCTCGCCGCGGCTGGATCGCACCCCCCTCTCCCGCCAGGCCGATTACCGCTGCCGTGGCCGCCGAGTCCTCCCGCCCGCCAGAGCCGGGCTCGCCGCTCGCTCCCTCCGTCGCCATCTTCCCGCTGTATCGGCTCGGGCGCGGAGCGCGGTGCGGAGCCGAGTGGCGGAGCCGCCGCCGCCAGGCGCTTAACCCGCTCCCCGCCGGCAGCGATCCCGCCGGCAGCGAGGGCGCTTAACCCCTGCGGCGCCGCGCAGGCGGGGCTGCCGAGCCGAGCCGAGCCGCCCCCCGCGCCGGCAGAGGCGAGCGAGTGCCGCCGCCGGGCGCTCGGGCTTCCCCACCCACCCGCTCCCCGTGCTCCATACGGCGGCCCGGAGACAGGCGGAGGGGGAGCGGGACCTCGCCGCGGGCGGCCGGCGCGCAATGGTGGCGGAGGGGAGTGTCCCCGCTACCGCTACCCGGGCCCCACGCACGCATCGCTCTCCTCCCTATCCACCCCCGTGGTTTAGCAGCAGAAGAAGGAAAGGAAAGGTTGTGGATGGGACGAAAAAATAGGGAGTTGCAGTGGGTTGGCTTACCTGATTCGTGAAACCTCTAAACCAACTGAAGGCTTTGAGGGCAACGGTGTCTCTTCCTTGCTGGGGGTGCTGACTGGAGGAGTCACCTCTCCCTCCCCTGTGGAGAGGTTTGGGGGAACATTCTGCTGCCAGCCATTGCTTGACTGCCTTATTTTCAAGGCATGTTTTCAGACCTTGTGTGAGGGTGGACACTCAGCCAGGCCCAGTGTTTTGGCACCTCTCAGATGCGGTGCTGGAGCCCATCCTGACCTGGGGCTGGGCTTTGCCATTCCAGGTGGGTACTGAAGCCAAATCCTGTTCAGGATTCCTTCCAGAGGAAGGTTTTGTCAACTGAGCTGAACGTTCCCTGCCCAGGAACATCCTGCACTGCCCCTCTCCAGGGGATGTTCCTCACGGTCTTGCTGTACTGCTTTGCCCCAGCAATGGGGACCTACACCAAAACAAATCTAAATGTACTGTGGAACCAATTTATCTAATATAAGCTGGATTTGCAACACTGTTTACTCTGCAGCCACATAGAACTTCCACCAACAGCAGGCTCCTTTGAGCCTTGCCCAGCTCCTGCTTTCACAAGGCTGCCTCAAGTCTGCTGAACTAAATCCCTTAAAACCAGCACCAGAAATGGGCCAATGCCTTGATCAAAGACAGCATGTTCTTCTATGCATGCTGGGCCTAAGGATGGAAGTACCCATACATGAAATTTTTCTCCTTTACATCACCAGAAGGGGAACTGTAGTAGAATAAATTCCAGTTGTAAGGTAGATGCACACTGAACAGAGCAAGAAGGCAGTATATAGGATCCACTACAGGGTACATAAAATTCAGTTAAACAGATGTTTTCTGGTTTAGGGCTTGTTTTTTCTTTCTCCTTGAAAAGCAGCTCTCCTGCTCAAGCTTTACATTTTTATAACTATAGTGTGTGCTCACATCCCTTCTATCACTGAAGCTAAGCTACATTGATGACACATAGCCTAAAAAAACTTGTTTTTCTCAGTTCTCAGCACTCTAATACCATTTAACTTGTTTAGGACAAATTGTTGCTTGCCTTCTTTATTGAAAGCAAAGTAAAATACATTACCCATTATTATTATTTATATAAATTTGGAAGATTATTTGGTGTTTTGCCTTCAAGAAACGCAACAAGAGTAATTTGTTTCCTATGAACTCTGTCATACTCCTCTCTAAAATGGATTAAAATACTGAAGTTTTTAAAATTTTCTGACAATATCTTTTCTCCTACTGATTCCTGTCTACCATTATCATAACCAGTATTTCCCTATTCCATTAGAATAATTTGCTGTCCCTCACAGTTAGTTATGTGTCTCTGAGTTGGTGCAAAGCATGAACACAACATACTGTGTAAATACTGGTTTTTAATGCCATATATGTCAGAGCAATGCTGTAGCAAAGACTGCACTATTTATCTCTTGCTCTGCTGAGATCATAAACTGGTTTAGCTGATATTTTATCAAATACCAAGTGTACATTTATCAAAATAACAATGAATATTATATTAGTCATAGCTTGCCATTGCAGACTTCAGAACTGATCTCTCTTTCCTCATCTGAAGATAAATTTAGGATGATTTCTGAGAGAGATGGGAGTGCTTAATCTCAGCCAGCAAAAAATTAATAGAATAGATGGACCAGCAACACTTCAGTTAAAAGCCCATCTCCAGACAACTAATATCCAGCACATCATCCAAGTGCTGGAAGTTGTTTGATCTGCTGTTATGGTCAAAAAGATGACAGACATGCTTTTGAAGGAGGAGTGATCTATGTTTCTTTTTTATGTCATGAAATGAATCATCACAACATTTTGAAAATATTACTGATGTTTGTAATCATATGAGACTATACTGCATGTTTGTGTTTTCTTCCATTTTTCCCCTAATGACAGCAACAAGGCTTATGGTTGGCATGAGAGCACTAAAATCCAAATTGGATATTGCCAGTCACTCCTGGGAGTAGATTCTTGTGCTGCATAGCAATCACTGTGTCATCAGTGGTGGTGGTATGGTCCAAACGTCTTTGAGGTTTTGCTGCATGAAAAACACTTTGACACTGGGAATCATCTTCAAAGCAGATGATGTTTTTTTTTCCTTGATTGTTACTACATCACTGGACAAGGTTCTTAGTTATCCTCTGGTTATTTTTCTTATACTACTGGCATCCTCTCCCAGAACTGGCTCAAAACCCACAGTAACACAGCATCTACACACATTAGGAATGACTTCAAAGTGAGGGACAGACTGACTTCATGACTGCTGTCACAGTGCACGGTCATCTCTATGCCTTCACCATACAGGGCAAACCAGCTCTTTAATGCATGTCTAAGCCAGAGCCCTTCTAGGAGAAACTGTCTTTGCTTTCACTGACAATTTTATCACTACAGTAAGGCAAAGGAGTTGCTTCTCTCAGAGGAAGGTGCTCACTGTTTTACTATTAGCATGTAGCTGGCAAACTGAATACAATTGACTATTCTTCTGCTGTTCCAATTTTATTTGGCCTGAGTAACATAAAGAAAAGCCCAAGCCTAGGAGCAGGCCTTAAGTGTATTTCTTTCCTAGGATTAGAGAGCTGGCACAAAGCAGTGGAATGTGTCCACACCTTACAGGATGCAGCTGCTGAACTGAATGGTGCTTTTTCCCTCCCTTAGCACACAACTGCAGTGACAGAAAATGCCTCCCTTGGTTTGCTATTGACAGGGAAGCAAATTGTGTGCCTCAATTGTACAATGTATTGTGGCTTTCCTACCTTGCAGCTAACCATTTGTATGGGAAAACAAATGAAAAAGTGTAAAATAGTATTTTTTCTTTATAAACAAACAAACAAACAAAAAGTCTGTGTCTGAATTTAAAGCAAGGAGGAGATGTTGAAGTCCCAAGATAAATTTTTGCAGAATATTAGATTTCTTAGCAAAAGTAATTAATCACTGTATCATCAAAATCTTCCCAAAGGTCATACCAGTGAAAACTTAAGACATTTGTTCCATCACCCTCATCTAGGAATCATCAAGCCAAGCCAAACAACATAATTCAAATACTGCACTGATTCCCTTTTCAGGAAACTTTGGGTTTGGAGACTTATATGCAGTACAGGGCACATGGATAACTCTGAGCCGTTGACTTGGGTTTTGTGAAGAAGGGCTTGCTTTCTCTGAAAGATAGCGCAGCACTGTGCAGGTGAAATTCAATAGCAAAAGAGACAATATATTTTAGAGGGCATGTTGGCTGCTTCTGGGGATCTTAAAGTAACACTAAAAAGAAAAGTGAAAAGGAGGAAAAGTCAAAACGCTGAGAACAAAATAGAATCTCCAGTAGGCTTTCAAAGAAGAGAGGCTTTAATTGACTATGCAGAAGAAGCACAGTTAATAAAGTGTTGGACTGATTGATTTGTGGGCATAAATTCAACAGTGTTGAATATTACTATGAGCTAGTGATGTGATTCACCTGACTGGAGTGTTGAAAACTGTCTATAATCTGCTTAGAAAGGAACAAGTGCACAAAAAAAAGGGAAAAACTATCAAAATAGAATGTTCTGAGTGTCAGCATTACTGACATTTCAGGAAAAGTTATTTGAATGTTTATGTGCTGTGTTTTTAATGTTTAAAACACAACATGAAGTATTTAGTGCCTATTGCAAACCTCACATCATACTAAAGAACAAAATGGCAATATCCTCAAGTATCTTTTACAAAAGAAGAGACAGCTGCTATCACTGAGGCTTTGCCTTGAATAACATCATTTTGCCGTTACTGTAATATCCTGTAAATATCTAAAAACATGGGTGATAATTCAAAAAGTTAACCTTGAGCAGAAGGAGTCTAAATGAGACATCCTTTTAACACAAGAAGAGGAGAAGCTCACTCCAACTGGAATCTAAAATTTTAGTGTTTGCTGTGCCTAAGTTCTGGAAATCTGAGCCCAGAATGGAATTTGGAAACTAAAAATGGGTACAGCTTATGAATTTGAAACATTTATTTTAGAGAAGTCTTGAAGCCTATGTTATGCAAAAAGATCACACACTGATTTTCTTGGAGTTGAAATACATAAGCTTTCCTATGAGGAAGAAAAAATACAATAACTCACTTGCTGTCAAGACAAAAAAAGGAATGTGTACAGCTTTCTAAATACCAGAAAGGTATAGAACAGTTAAAATTATCAAATTGGAAATGTATTAAAATATTCAGAAAAGGTAAAATCTATGTCTTATTTCTCTCTTTCATTCATCTTCTCCTCCTGGTGGGTATCAGTAAGGAATGTGAAGGAAATGCAGAGAAATTTTCTAACTGGAGCAATGAAGGTACAGGAATCTAGAATTCTCAGAACCAGTTTCCCTGAGCAGGCATGATGACTAAGATACTTCTACAGGCATCACTACTTCCAAGCAAAAACCCCACTATTTTTTCCTGGACATGGGAGAAATGCTTGCTGCTGTGATCATATTGGCTGTAGTGGCAGGAGGCAGGAGAATTCATGCTGCAATTGCCAGACGTGCAAGAGTCTGTTCCTTTACTGGCAGGATTTATGCAGGGATCTGCAGTGCTGGGAAGTGCACTACCTCATTTTGGAATTTAACTCTTTGCCCACAAATCACCACACCATGAAATTAATATTTTCAGTGACTACTAAATCACTTTATTACAGAATCTCTCATCTTTTTATTCTTTTTTTTTCTCTTCTTTTTTTTAAAAATAATCCATTGATTGCTAAGCCTACTGTTTTAGCTTTTGCTTATTTTCATTATACAAAAGGTTAATTTTGAGATTGCCCTATGCTGCTGACATCTTATGAATAAAATTGGATCACTAAATACCCCCCAGTAAAGATGAAGCTGTACCACTAAAAAATGGAGCACTGTATCCTTGCACAAACTCACCTGGAATTGGAATGCTAGTGCACATAGTGGAGGTTGTCCTCTCTGCCAAACCCTCCTGTTGTTCTGAGATCTCACTGTGAGTTCAGTGCTATGTTCAGGGTTGCAACACATGAAACAGCTTCAGGAGGACCTTTGCTCTGTAATTGTAGGAACAAAACTGCAAGGGAGGTTAATCAACTCATTGCCAAGAAGGATGACTCTCAGGAAGGTGGTAACTACCTAAGCACTTAGGTAGAACATCTATATAGGGGCTTGGTAATGAAATATTTTTCACATTGAAATGCTCCACTAGGGAAAAATTCCCTTGCTAATGACACAAAACTGCTTCAATAGGTTGTTAGCTCCATCACTGAACTGCAGAACCACAGCCCAGGAGAACTGGCTCCTGTGCTGATGGCACAGAACAGAAATTATTGTACTGAGGAGTTAACTCCCACCTGGGAAAAAAGCATTTGCTAGAATAAAGGAACAAATTTACTTGCCTGTAGGAAAGTGATGCACTTCCTCACTGATGTAACTCAACCTTTGCAATGTAACTTTATTTATACTCTCAAAGTTGAATAAGGATTTTATGGAAAGACAAGAGGTCTCTGTATATGTGTGTGTGTGTGTGTGTGTGTGTGTGTGTGTGTGTGTGCGTGCTCCATAAACTGAACTAATGTGATCATATTGCCAAGACTCATAGTGACCTGAACTAAAGGTAGGCAACTCATGTGTAACTCTGTGGTTCAAGCTTATGGGTAAGAGAAGACTGATGAATGTTTTAATCTGGGGGGAAAATCAGTAAAACAGACTGATCGTGAAACCATAAGTAAAAAAGGCAAAATTAAAATTCATGTGGCACCCTGAATATGTGCAAAATTCACTTATTTACATGTAAATGAGGCAGACAGAGGAAAAACAATGAGCAGGAGAGAGGTAACCCTGACTAGTCTTTCCTGTCAAGCACAAGCATTTTTCAATATGCAACTGCACTGAAATCTTTAAGTCAGGGATTAGGGATTCTGCCTTTACTGTAATGTTTAAATTCTGGATATCCATAAGATTATCTTTCATTAGAATTTTGCTCAGCATGTCCCTCAAGATTGAGATGTCACTCAGATTGTGTGGGATTGATCCCCAGTATGTCATTTGCCTACCTTACAGGGAATTAAGCGGGAAAGAAATTAAAAGGATGAGTAAGGATAGCTTTGTTGCAAAAATAAAAAGAGTTTTTAGGCTCCTGAGTTTCATTAGCCCAGAAGTTTCATCAATAGATGATGGGGACTCTCTTGCCCTTTGTGCCTTGACAATTTCCTCTGAGATTTGAAGACTGAGCATGAATTCTAAGCCAAAGCTCTACAGAAGATCTACTGCAACCAGGCATCTGTATGAATATGACTTTACAAAGTATCTTGGGGGGCTGAATAATCTTGCTGCAGGACAAAGGCAGAAAAAAAAAAGAAAGGCAGTGGATTTGGAGTGAGGAATATTTACATAATATTTGATCTTTGTTATTTTAAAACAGCTACAAAATATGAGTCATAGAAACCTAGGATTGGATTGCCAGTTAATCTAACATCTTCCAGATTCTAGAACACATATTACACAGTCCTGTAAATAAAATGATCACTTTAACATCAGAATTTTATTGCATTTATTTTTACTGTTCAAATAATGCTGAATGTTTTAGGATTAAACGGTATAAATTTTGCAAAATTTCTGAAAAAATTAAATATGTCCTGATACTGGTCGCTTTTTCTTTAAGGGCTATCAAATAACCACAATATCTTTCAGAGTCTTGTTATATTTGAGCTGTTATTTTAAAGCAAAAGCAAAGATAAAGGAAAGATCATTGACTTGGTAAGGACCGCAGAAGAGTTTGGAAACTGTAACTGAGAAGGAAAATCTTGGAATAATGGTTTGGTTTCCACCTTCCTTCTATTATTGAAGATCTGAGTAAATGTGTACATTTAATGAAATGAGATTTAGATGTCCCTTTGCCAAGATAAAGAGATTGAACTGGAAATGAACTGGTACTTTAAAAAATTGCACTGTCAAAAAAGAATGCTTTTACAGCTGAGGAAGGCTTCATTTCAGTGAAGTTTGTGCTACTCTGTACTGTAGACACTCTTAAGATACAACAGTATTTGTGCAAAAACACAAGTACTTTTTTTAATTTAATGGATATTTTGTCCAAAAACCATTTGATTGTGAAAAACACCAGCACAACATCCTGTCAGAGATGGAAAACGATTCTGATTAGAAAGAAACTTCTTTTGAAAACAAATTGTTATTGGCAGATAACAAGAGGATATCGGTATATTTCTGAAGGCAAAATGCATCCCAGAGTATAAAGCAATTGTGTGCAGTAGCTTCTGTTAATTCTTTGAAAAGGCTTTTCAGAAATGTGACCTCTTAAGGGAGTTGTGTTTTGCAGAGATCACTCTAGAAACAGCCAGGACAGAGCAGCAGCCTAGAACAAAGCTGCTGCTCACCCATGGCAGTGTGAAGGGATTGCTCCCCTGCCTCTATTGAGGCCCCTTAGGAAGCCTACAGGATGCTGGTTGCTAGGCAACTCCCAAAGCTGTGGTGTATATAGCATTAGGTATTAATTATTGTCATGGGCCTTTTCCATGGAAGATCCTGAAAACATGCAATTAGACACATCACAGGATAAGTAATTTTTCATTCTGATGGACAAGCATTTTAATCTGTAGAAAATTCAGAATTTGATAAATTGTTCAAAGGTGACTGACTGTGCCAAGCCTAATATTTGCTTTTTGTTGTGATGCTGTTTTGTAATTGCGGCAAAGGGATTTGAACAGCAATATGGTTACAGTAAGCTGTTTAAAGGTGCTGAACTAGAATATAGTATTACTTCATTTGTTTTCCTGATTAAAGTGCTTAGTTCTTAACTGATCTTTACCAGCATTTTATTTTGAATAGTTCAAGACAGTAGTTGAGGAAAAAAAAAAGCCTTAGAACATGAAAGCAGTAAAATAAAATATTTAATAGCATATGGCAACAGAGAGATAGAAATAAACAAGAAATTAAATCTTGTGAAAGAGGGAAGACTGGTAGTGTCTACCATGAGATGGTTCTGCATATCATTGGCTTATATTTATGGGAAAGGAGAGCTGCTCTTCCTTCTCTAGCATTACCTATCTAGCTAGTCATTACAAGCATAATGGGATGCATTTGTGGTACATTCCACTTTTAAGGGGATGAATACTGAGAATGGTTATACCCCATGGAGTTAAACAGGGTAGCCTAGAAATTACTCCAGTTACTGCAAAGGAAAATGGAAGTCACACTGAGGAAAGTCATTACCAAAGGTGAAAACGTAAACAGCAGCATATTGGAAATTCCTGTGAAGTGACAGTCACAAACTGTAACCAATGTCCAGGAAAATAAATTACTGTCTCAGGACAGGAACTGAGTAATGAGAAAATTGGAGAAAGAAATTATTGAACTTTTATCAATTAGTGCAAGTAAAAAGAGTGCTAGTTATTTTCTAGTTTAAAAAAGTAGATGAGACTGTGGGTGGAGAGGCTCAAAGAGACACTAATAAAATGTTGTGTGACTGAAAGTCTTTGTACAGACAAGGATGCCCTCTCCCACATCTTGGATACACTGATATTTGTTCAGGAGCATGAAATGTAGCAAAGGGAACAGAAACAATTTGGATTATGTGACCTGTAGATGCAGCACATGTTGGAGGATAAAAACTCAGACTCTGCTTCCTGGGCTGTGTCCTTTTAGATGGATATGTGGCAGAAAACTGCCATGAATATTGATGGATAATTTGCCACAAGATGCTTCAGAAATTGGAACACTAGTCAGACTGTTAATGTGCTGCTTGAAATACCTATAGAGCATGCTAGCCAGCAAACTTATGAGGTAGGCCACAAAAATGTTAAATTGAAAAATGACTAAACCTGTCTTCTTCCAGTGAAGAAGTCCAGACATTCAATTTCAATCAAATGAGGGCAGAAGGCATGAAAATTTCACAGCTACCTCCATAACTATTCTCAGCTCCAAAACATTACTGCCCACTTGTTGAGGCCACTAACTTGTTTTTCTTTTCACTGCTTCCAACTGGAGAGAGTAGTAATTTCATTCACAATGTTGATAGATACACAACTGAGACAAAATTACTGTCCTTTGGCCATTCACAGTGATAAATGTTCTTCTTTGAAAGCTAGATTAACATTTTCTGAACCCTGTTTTTCAAGCATTGCATCTTACTGATAATATGTGTACTTTTTAATTAAGTGCTATGCTAGAGAAATCAGTTATTTTTAAAATGAAAATTTGTTCCACAAAGGCATACTGAAGGCAGAGAAATGAAGAAATTAAATTAGTCTTCCTGAAAAAGAAAACTAACACACTAATTTTATAATGAATTCTATCATGAATGTGAATGCATATGTTGGAGGATCCTATTGTTCAAACAGATTTAGGAACATCTTTTTTTTCAGCAGAGATTTTCCTTTGATAGCACTTGCAGAGCAGGTGGATTTGCTGTCACTGCTGAGTTCTGAGGAGCCAAGATGTGCTGCATGAAAGCAACCACAGATTTCAGGTGGGCTCAGGATGTGTCTGCGCTAGAGCCCAACCAATGCCGTTTGTTGATGTGACGGAATTCACACAGCAACCTACAAATAAGTGTGACTCACGTCCTGTCTCATTTGTAATACTGATTTTGGACTACAAGTTGCAATCTTATGAATCTTCATGACAGCCTCCTCTTTCTTGATGTGTGTTAGATTAATGTGTTTGTCTTTTCTCTCACTCTTCTGATTTGAAACACTAGATAAATGAACATGGTATTTATGTGTATTGATTTTCTCTATTTTTCTCACATTTTGGGGTGTTACTTGGAATTACTTTGCACCATTTCTAGTCATTAATGGACCTGAAGCTATTTCCTGCTGTATATCTTGTTTACTTCCTTCATTTTTTTGCTAGAAGTAGCTTGTATTTGTTTTATGATTCTTTGATCAGTACTTTTCATTCATCAGCTGTTGTATTTAGTTACATATTCTAACTGAAATCGTCATCTCATTTCCACTTTAGCATCTGTCTGTGATAGCATCATACTTAATTCAGTTGTCTTCAGCACTGTTTTCTCTCAGACCCAGATCTGTAAAGACACCTGTTACCTCATTGCCCAGAAAGCTAGAAGCTGGCTTTGGAGGTGCCCAAATCCACCAGCAAAATCACCTTGGGTTAGGAATTTACAGTTATGAACTTGTTTTGTTTTTTTTTTTTGTGAAAGAGACAGCAGGAGCAGGGCTTTTTAACATTTGAGGCCTCGGTCCCATTTTGTTGATATGAAGTTCAGAGAACCTGAACACATACTGTTCTAATTGCAGAGTGATACCACCTTCTTTTGCATGCTTGAAGTTTGTCAGAGTTAATGTAATAAAATTTTGTATTCAAGAGACCAGACTCTTCAGTGTTGAAAAAATAAACAACCAAAAGAGTGAACTGCCAATGCATGCCAGCTGCATGCCTGCTGACCCTGACCTGCAATTTGCTTAAGCCCAGAACAGTATTTTTCAGTGACCTTTTAGAAAACAAAGCAAAACAAAAAAGAAGCAACCTAACAAAGAAACTATCAAACATTTAATTCAGTGTTCCATTCAGTGTTCCATTCATTCCATTTAATTCAGTGGGAAATAAGAGTTTAAACCAATTGTCCCCTCAGGTTCACTTTTTCTTACAGCTTTAGTGAAGGTTAAACTGTTATTTAACAAAAAGAAAAATTCATGTACAGCTTAGCAGCAATATTATAACAGGAAAGATATAATTTCTTCCAAGAGCTGAGAGGAGCACAAATGCAAATGATAACTCCTACCTGCCCTGAAAATCCTGAAATAAATATTTTTATTCTCATCTCAGAAATGCTGCTTTGAGATGAGGCCTTCTAAAGTCCTTAAGTGTATTTATAATGGATGTACCTTCAATGAAACAGCCAGGAACATTTGTGGCAGGGGTAGAGATGGGCTCAAGTTCAAAATCAAATAACCTTCCATGAGATTTCAAATTTATTTCAGGTCTATATTAACTGAAGTGATAGAATCATGACATTTAGTAGCTGTACCTCAATTTCTGTCCCTGCAAACTCATGAGCCTCCATGCCCCCACCACCCTCCCCAATTCATGTGACTGAAAAATAGGCACAGTGACCAATGAGGAATTAACTTGCATTCATATTCCCCCTCCATCATAACAAAACTTTACCTTTTTCTAGTTGTCTTCCATTGACATGGAAGCATTTTCTACTTGCTTCAATTTCCTTCGCAAAACCTGAACTCAAGATAATCTAGAGTTCCAATACTTTTTTTGAAAACATGATTTAAAAGTAGAGGAAGTCACACTTAATTACATATACTGTCTGAACAACATCCGTGTTTTCATACTCAGTCAAAGCTAAGCTACATCAATGCATTTTATATTATTTGTACTGGAAGAACAGTAAATAATTTCTGGACAAAATTTTGTTTTCATTTGCTAGCTGTCCCATTCAGTGACAAATTCTTCTTGAATTCCCTCCTTGTTTGGAAACAGAGGCCTCCTTCATTATATACTCTCATAATCCAAGATCCAAGAGAACAAAAAAATCATTATAGTGCCTACTAAAGGCTAAAAAGACATACTGATGTAGACAATTGTGAAGTGTTTGCAGTACATAGAATTCGAAAAGCTCATTTGTCTGATTTACAGCTGCCTACTTAAAAGGTAGATTGGAACATGAGATCTGCCCTGTGCTATACATGTGTTACGGTAAATAATAGCTAGGACCTCAAATAAAGAGAAACAGCAATAATGGATTTTCTGAAAACTTTCTTAGCCTTATTTTTCCCCTTCCTTTACTTGTTGAGCCCTTGGTTTAGTTTTTAGGATCCTATACTTGTGTTTCTGTAAAACTAGCAAGCTCTGACTTTTTAACTTCTCTATCTCCTAGATTTTTGTTGCTGAGTGCTGTACCGAAATTGTCTTGCTTTTACACCTTTTTTCCTAATTACTGTTTACTTATCTGTTTTCCCAGCATAATGGCGCATTAATAAGCAGGAACACAGTACAGTTTGTCATACTGTTCTAAATATTCTGGCCATTTTAGAAACTTGTTGGTCTCATTGGCTGCATAAAAATATAATGACCTACATGAAGCAGGGATGAAAGAAATGCAGTTGAAAATGATTCGCTCACTGACGTAAGAAAACCATGACTGACAGGAAATGAACCTACACTGGTAGTGCCCAGATCACTATAGAAACAGAATAATCTTGTGGCAAAATTCAAAATGCTAATCAGCTGAAGAGAGGTACAAAGTCCGTGAGTGCAACAGAGAAGCAAAGCAGCTACCAGTGCCCCTGCTAATAAGGTAGTAAGGAATCCCATCACTTAAAATGCCATACCAATGTTTGTGATTCCAATTACTACACATGGGTGGAACTGAAAACTATAAAGCTTTTAATGTTGGAATTACAGTCAGTCACCCTTCTATATTTGTTTCAGCTCTACTGTCACAAAGTAAGTATTGTAAACCTCATGTGATTCTCTGGAGATGTTTGTCTGGTTCTTCTGTGTGTATTTGTGTTAAACCCTAAATCCAATTTGAATGTGGTGCTATTCAGCCTCTTGTGCTTCCCTCACATGACATAATGGGAAAAGTTGCGCATCCTCTATGGAAAAGATCTGCTCTCTGAACTTCTGTGGAGATCCATTCAAATGTGATATCACTGAGTGAAAGAAATCATATTCAAATGTGATAGCATTGAGTGAAAGAAATGGTCTCTTGTCAATACATATTTTTCAAATCTGAAAAGAACAATGGATGTTTTTCCCAAGAGTTTTGATAATTTCTTCTGTCTGGTCATAAAATCACCAGAAATACAAAGTAGATACTCAAGAGGTTGCTTCAGAGGAAGCTCAGTCAGAACAATGTAAAATAAAGTGAATGGACTGAATAGAGGTAACATCACATTTTAGAAAAAGAAGGGGGATCTAAGCTTAGGAAGTCTTTACTCTGAGGAAAAACTGAAGAACAGAAATACTGCTGCTAGTATTTGGTTGTTTTAAGTTATAAGTAAATGTTAATTATGAAAAAGGGTTTCAATCAGAATGACCTCCTAGAAAGGGAGAAGAATTGGAAAGCCACAGATAGCCACCAATAGCTTTGGGGCCCTAGGACATGTGTACTAAAATGTCTTTATAAGAAGGTTTAGCAGACACAAAGGAATTTTTTCAGAGAAGTTAAAGACAGACACTGTGCTGGACCATACTTGTTCTGAGTTAACCTGGATATTTTCCACCTAAATTTCTAGTGTAAGCACCTTGACTTCTTCAGTAATGGAACACTGTGAAATTAAGAATTAATGCTACAAAATCATTATTAATTTCCACTGAAATAAAAATTTTCAATATGCTGAGGGACACATCTTCACCATCTCCTAATAACAACTTTTAGTGATGGGTAAAATTACATATTTAAATAAAAAGAAGAGGAAAGACCCTTTGTTAGTTAGATGCCCTGGAGACAGTGAAAGGACCATTATCAGCTGCTGCACAAACAGCCTGTCAGTACACAGACTGGTATGTGAAGTAGAATGTTGCTCATGCTTTCCTCTTACTCTTCCATCCTCTCCTATGCTCATCTGGGTTCCAAATGTAATGAGAGTTAGATCTTTCCAAAGGGAGAGAATGCTGATGTGCCTCTGTCACTCACATGTGGCTGAGCTTTCCAGGAGTTCACAGAGGTTTGGGCAAACAACTGGTGACAGAACTGCTCTTCCTTCACTGTGCAATAAAGGTGGACCTCAGACAAGTTCTGGTCAAATGTGAAGAGAATAGAGGTAGGAAAAAAGGTTCCCTTTATATAATAATCTCGTTTGATATAACAGTTTTTATATAACAGTATTATTTCTAGGGCAATGCATAGAATGGTATAATTTTTGAGATAAAGTGTAATTATTTCATTCTGAGTTGTCTTCAAAAAACAGATGGGATAATCTTTTATATAGGTGGCCTGTACAATTAGCTGTCTTTTATTCCTTGTGTAGAAGAGCCATGACTGTGTATTTATTTGCCTGACGACATTACCAAGGAAGTGTTTAATTTCCACTCAACTGCTTTGTCACTTTATTGATCTATTTACTTTTTAAATGAATTGTTGGGAGGGCTGGTTGAAAGGCAGGTAGCACAAAGGTCTCCCAGCGCTAAGATGTCATTTTTGCACAGTGCTGAGGGAAAATATTTCAATATTTTTGAAAATAATAATGGAAAACAATAATGGCTAGTGGTACTATGACTTGACTTCCAATTACACAGCATGAAGCTCATCACTCGAACTGAATCAGAAAAGATGCTGCCTGCCCCCATCATCCTGTGATACTATTAAATCTAATAAGAATAATTGCAAGTCTAGGAATGCTCCCAAGTCATTTTGCTTAATGATCTTAAACTCTATGTAAGGGATGTCCACCTATTGCTTAATTATTTAATCTTTTAAAGGACATGTGCATAATGCAGCGGCTTATCTGCCCATCAGTACAACTCAGCAGGAATGTAACTCTCCAATTGTTCTGTTCTGCTTTCCCTTTTGGCTTATGACTCCAAGCAAGGGCTCTTACAGCCTGCTAGGACACTGGGCCTGTTCAGAGAGGGGATCACAATCCCATTCTGTAATTCATCTGCCCTTGCAGATTACCTTCACTGGCAAAACCCAGCAGTACACAAAAAGTAAAGCATCTCAACTGCAGGTAGCTAGACTTGTCCCAGTCCTGTGGCTTCACTGACAGCTGAGGTGAACAGATGTCCAGCCTCACTGCATGAGAGTGGCATGCAGAAGCACTGATTTTGACTTAGCTGTTCTGTAATCATGCTTGCAAGCCTAATATTATCCAGTTTTGTATGTGCACATATCTGTATTTATACATCTACATGAGAACTAGCAGGTTCTACATGTGTACCTGAAAAATCTGAAAACTGAAAAAGCTTGTTCTTGATGACAGGGCCGGGAAGACAGGTTTTACTGATTTTTCTGTATCACACATCATACAGACAAGTGATCCAAGTATGCATCTTTGTGTATTAGTATATTATACACTTTAATATGTAGTGTATAAACACACTATATATTAAAGACCAAGCATTCATCAAATGCTATAGGCTTGGCTATGAGTCCTTCTAAATTCACTCTGGATGTTCAGGTGGTGATGTGGATTCTATGTGAATGACCACATTACAGGGCTATTCCAGCATGAAGGGATGTATTTCATCATGTTTCCTCTGATGTTTCTGAAAAATTTCAATTTCAGTCAGATAAGGTGTGGAGGAAGGCTGAGAATTCTGCAAGACTGGAAAATAATTTCCTGTTGTGTTCTTCTACACTCTTGATTCAGATGCCTGGAAATTAGGAAGCAACGTGGTTACACAAATTAAGACGAGAGAATCAACCCATAAAATCAAAATGGAAATGCAATGAGCCAGGTAAAATTTAGTCACACAACATAAAAGGTATGCAATGTAGTCCCAGACTGATTTGTCTGAACAGGGAAAATAATCACTGGGATCCCTTTGAATCAGCATTGTTGGAGTGCTTCCTGAAGTTGTTACTGGGCTTTCTTAGTCCTGCCTGCTTAACAGCAGGAAGGGCCATAATGCAAGCTCAATTGTCTGAGGTGTGTTGGGATTTCCAAACTTGTGACCATGTTCACAGGGGTTTTTGGATGAGGGAAGAGACGAGGATCTGACTCCATGTTTCAGAAGGCTTGATTTATTATTTTATTATATATATTACATTAAAACTATACTAAAAGAATAGAAGAAAGGATTTCATCAGAAGGCTGGCTAAGAATAGAATAGCAAAGAATGATAACAAAGGCAGCTGTCTCAGAGTCTCTGT